>NC_058083.1:308151930-308235946 GCF_014858855.1 Bufo gargarizans | reverse complement strand
GATAGCCACTAGTTTTTCTTTACTTAGCTGCTTTTTTCTTGCCATAATACAAACAGTCTATTCAGTAGGACTATTAGCTGTGTATCCACCTGACTTCTCCACAACGCAACTGATGGTCCCAACTCCATTTATAAGGCAAGAAATCCCACTTATTAAACCTGACAGGGCACACCTATGAAGTGAAAACCATTTCAGGTGACTACCTCTTGAAGCTCATCAAGAGAATGCCAAGAGTGTGCAAAGCAGTAAGCAGTTGGTAAAGTATTGTGCGACAACGGTACTAATGACACATGTGCTGTGCATGGCATACGTCCTGAACTTAGTCGTGCAGCGATTCGTTGCTAAATACCCCGGGGTCCAGGATGTCTTGCAGCAGGCCAAGAAAATCTCTGGCCATTTTAGAAGATATTACATGGCCATGGCTCGCTTTGCTGACATTCATCGTCGACACCACCTGCCTGTCAGATGTCTGATTTGTGACAGCCCGACGCACTGGAACTCCACCTTCTATGTGCTTGATGGGCCATGGCACCCTCAGTGACATTGTGTCTTATGGCTTCTTTCTGGAGCGTGCATTGCATCGTTTCATTGATCAAGCCGTCAAGAAGCAGGAGCAGGAGAGCAGGTTTTGAGGGGGTACTTTAAACTTTGTTGGGATCCCTGGTGTTGTCTGTGGCTGGGGGGAGGAGACCGAGGACGACATTCTCCTGGGTGATGAGTAGGAGCCAGGGTGCTCCACAGCTTCCAATTTAGTGCAAATGGGGGCCTTCATGCTCCAGTGTTTGAAGAGGGTCCCCCATTTTAAAAGCATAAAGTGCAAGGACCAGTACCGGGTGGCAACATACTTAGACCCCCGGTACAAACATAAAATGGCGGACATGTTACCAGCATCACAAAAGGCTGTCAGAATGTAGCATTTCCAGGTCTTGCTGCAAGAGATGCTGCACGGGGGATTGTGACTAGAGATGTCCCGAACTATTCGCCGACGAATAGTTCCCGGCGAACATAGCTTGTTCACGTTCGCCGCTGCGGGCGAACATATGAGATGTTCGGTCCGCCTCCTATACGTCATCATTGAGCAAACTTTGACCCTGTACCTCACAGTCAGCAGACACATTCCTGCCAATCAGCATACCCTCCCTCCCAGACCCTCCCAACGCCTATCAAAAAGCAAGGACAGCATCCATCTTAGATTAATTCTGAAGCTGCAGTGTCACAAAGTTGCAATCGCAATGCGATTAATACAGGTTATATTAATCGCATTGCGATTACAACTTAGAGCTGGGTTCCTAATGGTTATATTGATAGAATATAACGAAGATTGAGAATATAGTACTATATTCATTGTCAATTCTAGCAATACAACCATTAGAAACTCAGATCTAATATGTAATCGCAATGCGAATAATGCAGGTTATATTAATCAAATAGCGAATTCAAGCTAGCGAATGCAAGCTAAGTTCCTAATGGTCGTATTGCTAGAATTGATAAATATAACGAACATAGCACTATATTCTCAATCTTCGTTATATTCTAGCAATAAAACCATTAGGAACCCAGCAGCTCTAAGTTGAATTCGCAATGCGATTAATATAACCTGCATTAATCGCATTGCGATTGCAACTTTCTCAAATCCGACAGTACATTCTAGCATGGAGCCGTTCCCATGGTGATGGGGACGATCCATGAGCACGGAAGTCGGCAGAAGCTCTAAGTTGAAATCGCAATACGATTAATTCAAGTTCTATAAATCGCATTGCGATTTCAACAGAACTTCTGCTGACTTCCGTGCTCATGGAGCGTCCCTATCACCATGGGAACGACTCCATGCTAGAATATATTGTCGGATTTGAGAAAGTTGAAATCGCATTGCGATTAATTCAAGTTCTATAAATCGCATTACGATTTCAACTTACCACACTCTGCGTCAACTACGTAATTTTCCATGGGTGTTTTGCCATGGACCCCCCTCCGGCATGCCACAGTCCAGGTGTTAGTCCCCTTGAAACAACTTTTCCATCACTATTGTGGCCACAAAAAGTACCTGTGGGTTTTCAAATTCACCTTCCTATTGATGTCTATTGCGGTTCGCCCGGTTCGCACGTTCACGAACATTTGGGGAAATTCACGTTCGCCGCTCGTGAACGGAAAATTTTATGTTTGCGACATCACTAATTGTGACCTTTAAGCGCACTTGCCTACCTCACGACAGTATGGACTACCTCACATTTATAAAAGTGAATGAGGCATGGATCTTGGTGGAATTCAACGCCTGTGACAACCACGTGTAATTGAATTTCTTAATGCCAGCCCACACATATCCACCACCACCCAGAACAAAGAATGGTCCTTGTCTTACATATATACAGCGGCATAAAAGGCCTTTTCTGTCAGGTGAATGAATAACTTTTGGAGCCTCTACTTCAGTGGCCTACAGTACAGTTTTTATCCAGTGACCACCTAATGAACCTCCAGACACATAATCACTAGTTCTTTTCTGTCAGGTGAATGCATAATTTTTGGGGCCTGTACTCCACTGGCCTGCAGTAAAATTGCTATCCAATGATTGTCTAATATACCTCCAGCCACATAATCACTTGTTCTTTCCTGTCAGGTGAATGCCTAATTATTGGGCCTATACTCTACTGGCCTAAAGTAAAATTGTTATCCACTGACCGCCTAATGTACCTCTAGGCACATAATCACTTGTTCTTTTCTGTCAGGTGAATGCCTAAATTTCGGGACCTGTACCGGCCTACAGTAAAATTGTTATTCACTGACCGTCTAATATACCTTTAGCCATATAATCACTTGTTCTTTTCTGCCAGGTGAATGCATAATTTTTGGGCCTGTACTTCACTGGCCTAAGGTAAAATTGTGATTCGGTGAACGCCTAATGTACCTCCAGCCACATAATCACTTGTTCTTTTCGGTCCAGTGAATGCCTAATGTTTGGGGCCTGTACTCTACTGGCGTGTAGAAAAATTGTTATCAACTAACCGCCTAATATACCTCCAGCCACATAATCACTTGCTCTTTTCTGTCAGATGAATGCCTAATTTTTGGAGCCTGTACTCTAATGGCCTACAGTAAAATTGTTATTCAGTGACCATCTAATATACCTCCAGCCACATAATCAATTGTTCTTTTCTGTAAGGTGAATTCATAATTTTTACAGCCTGTACTTCACTCTCCTACAGTAAAATTGTTATTCACTGACCGCCTAATATACCTCCAGCCAAATAATAACTTGTTCTTTTCTGTCAGGTGAATGCCTTATTTTTGGGGCCTGTACTGGCCAACAGTAAAATTGTTATCCACTCACCATCTAATATACAGTACCTTCAGCCACATAATCACTTGTTCTTTTCTGTCAGGTGAATGCATATTTATTTTGGGCCTGTACTCCACTAGCCTACAGTAAAATTGTCATCCACTGACCGCCTAATGTACCTCCAGACGCATAATCACTTGTTCTTTTCTGTCCAGTGAATGCCTAATGTTTGGGGCCTGTGCTCTACTGGCGTGTAGAAAAATTGTTATCCACTGACCGCCTAATATACCTCCAGCCACATAATCAATTGTTCTTTTCTGTCAGGTGAATGCCTAATTTTTGGAGCCTGTACTCTAATGGCCTACAGTAAAATTGTTATTCACTGACCATCTAATATATCTCCAGCCACATAATCACTTGTTCTTTTCTGTCAGGTGAATGCATAATTTTTGGGGCCTGTACTTCCCTGGCCTACAGTAAAATTGTTATTCAGTGAATGCCTAAAGTACCTCCAGCCACATAATTGTTTGTTATTTTCTGTCTGGTAAATGCCTAATGTTTGGGGCCTATATTCTACTGGCGTGTAGTAAAATTGTTATCCACTGAACGCCTAATATACCTCCAGCCAAATAATCACTTGTTCTTTTCTGTCAGGTGAATGCCTAATTTTTGGGGCCTGTACTGGCCTACAGTAAAATTGTTATCCACTGACCGTCTAATATACAGTACCTTCAGCCACATAATCACTTGTTCTTTTCTGTCAGGCAAATGCATAATTTTGGGGGCCTGTACTCCACTGGCCTACAATAAAAATTTTATCCACTGACCACCTTATATACAGTACCTTAACAATCACTTATTATTTTCCCTCAGGTGAATGACTAATGTACATTCAATGACCGTCTAATATACTTCCAGCCACGTAATAACTTGTTCTTTTCTGTCAGGTGAATGCATATTTTTTCGGGCCTGTACTGGCCTACAGTAAAATTGTCATCCACTGACTGTCTAATGTACCTCCAGCCGCATAATCACTTGTTCTTTTCTGTCCAGTGAATGCCTAATGTTTGGGGCCTATGCTCTACTGGCGTGTAGTAAAATTGTTATCCACTGACCGCCTTATATACCTCCAGCCACATAATCAATTCCTCTTTTCTTTCAGGTGAATGCCTATTTTTTGGGTCTTGTACTCCACTGGCCTACGGTAAAATTGTTATTCAGTAACCTCCTAATGTACCTCCAGCCACATAATCACTATTTCTTTTATGTCCGGTGAATGCCTAATGTTTGGGGCGTGTACTCCGCTGGCCTATAGTAAAATTCTTATCCACCGACCGCCTAATATACCTCCAGCCACATAATCAATTGTTCTTTTCTGTTAGGTGAATGCATAATATTTGGGACCTATACTTCCATCGCCTAAAATAACTTTTTTTCTAGGCTCCAGCAGTGCACATTTTTGAGAGTTTTTCCTTTAAGACACATAAAAATGGCCCCTAATTAAAATACATATTTTTAGTGGGAATTTTTGCAATTGATCCCCCTCTGACATGTCGCTGTCCATGTTGTGGGACTATTTTTGCACTTCAATTAAGTATTTGGTGACGGCAAATATTACCTGAAAAATGTTCAGGTTCGCCTTCCATTAAAGTGAAGGAGCAGGAGCACCCACAGGAGCTACAGGGCGATGAGAAAGACGAAGCAGAGGAAATAGACACACAGTGGCAGTATGCAGTGGAGATGGAGGCAGGGAGTCCCTCCGAGTCACTTGTGCAATTAGCCCGCTGCATGCTCACTTGTTTGCATAGTGACAGCCGAATTGTAACCATTCGGCAGAGGGATGACTTGTTGCACTCCACCTTGTTGGACCCTCGCTACAGAACCAAAATCGGGGACTTTTTTACACCCGCTGAGAGGGAGGACAAACTAAACTACTATAGAGACCTCCTATGTGGTCAGTTGGCCGCTGCCTATCTGCGCCATCGTCTATCCTCTTGCAGATCAAGCACAGGTGGGCTCCCTGTGCTTACGTTCCACTGCCATGGCTGCTGGGAGGGGTAGGGTGGCAGGAGCAGTTCCAGCTCCATCAGCAGCCTGAATCTAGAGTCACCGATTAGCAGCTTTCTTCACCCATCTAGTGAAGAAAGTACTCACCAGCAGCTAGACAGAAGCAGAACCTGAACCATCAGGTGGTGGCATACTTGGAGTGTACCATGCATAGTTACCCCAAGAAGAACTCGCCTGTCCACCTTAAATGTGGGGAGAGTGAACTCTGTCAAGATGAATCAGGTGTTAATCAGCCAGGATTTCCACCCACCAATGCCTGATGCATCAGACTAAATCATCCATGGTGCCACTCCAACACTTTGACAAAAGAGACCAGTTTCTTCTGGCTACCAGCCTCAGCTACTATTCTAATGCTGCCACCCGCCTGATGCCACAATCTGATGCCAAGTGCTCCTTCTTACATCCACCATCATCAGTGGATACTTTTATTTCCACCCACCTCTACACTCTGTCACTGGGTCACTCTGTTGTCTCCTGATGCTGCTGCCACCTCCACACTGTCACCTTGCCACTCTGTGGTCACCTGATGCTGCTGCTAGCTCCACAGTATGTCAACTTGCCACTCTGAGGTCTCCTGGTGCTGCCACCTCCACACTATGTCACCTTTCCACTCTATGACCTCCTCATGCTGCTGCCACCTTCACACTCTGTCATTGTGCAACTCTGTGGCCTCATGATGCTGCCGCCACCTCCAGACTCTGTCATTGTGCCACTCTGTGGTCTCCTCATGCTGCTTCCACCTCACCATTATGTCATAGGGCCACTCTGTGGTCTCCTCATGCTGCTTCCACCTCACCATTATGTCATAGGGCCTCTCTGTGGACTTCTCATGCTGTCCCCACCCTCCCCACTTCATGATTGGGCCATTAATTACCTTTTTTGGCATGGCTGACATAATTTATTTGACCCTTCTTCCGATCTGTCAGAATTAAGGAAAAATAAGACGCACAACGGATCCTCTCTGTGTAGCAGCTGTAAGGCCTGTATGGTCCAATCAGAATTGGGGTATGATTTGGTAGCAAAAATCAGGAGTGGGTACAAAATACAGAAGATATGCAAATATTCAGTTCACGTTTCATCTCTATTTTGGATTCACTCCTGTTTTTTTGGGCATTTGCCATACTGATGGATTACTGACCAAATGCTGACCGAGTGAAAGCGGATGCTCCACAGACAGGATTCGTTTTTTGAGGGGTTATTGTTCTGACGGATCAGAGGAAGGGCAAAATAATCAGTGACGTCAACACAGACTTACTGCTGACACCCTCTCCACTCTGTCATGGGGGTTCTACTTGTATAATCGTTTAATAGAACAGGTTCTGTATAGGCGTTTATATGGACTCAGCTGACAACTGTGTAAAAGGAGTGCGCTTCTTCTTGGCGCTAACATTGACATTTAAGGCTAAGTTCATACTTGAGTTATTTGGTCAGTTTTGGCCTCTTAACTGCCCAAATAAGTGAAGCGTGCAGTGATTCTAAGAGCGATGCCTGTCATCTGTATGTCATACGAAGTCACAGTATTATTTCACTACCAGAGCAAACTCCCTATGCATGTTACTGCAAGGCACAGTGTTCTACACCACTATAAAGGCTCTCTGCAGCCAGGAAATAGCCATTTTTAAACTAAATTTACAACAAATATATTCAGATTTAACCAAAAAAATTGCTCATCTGTAGTCACTTCCTATGATTTAAGGATTTTGCACATGTGACCTGTGCGACCAATCCCAGCCATACTGCACCTACATAAGTGGTCCAGTCCCCTTCCCAGGGGCCTTAGCATCAACGATCCTTGTGTCCTGCAAAGGTAGCATTTGTCTGTGCTGACCCGTGCTTGTGTCTTGGATCTTGCTACATGTCTGATCCTTCCCTGCTATGTCTCGACTCTCCTGTCTCTGACCCGGATTGCCTGACCTGTATCTGTGCCACCTGCACTGACCCATTGCTTGTACAACTACGTCTGTGGCTCATCCTTGGTCCTGCACTGTTGCTCACGGTTACAACTCGGCCTTTTGACTATGTTCGTAGCTCGGGTACCTTGCTATGCTATTCCCTGGTACGTCCAGACCAGCTGCTTTGTGTACCAATCCACCTTATGGGGTAGCACCTGGTATTCCCCTCAGGAAAGTCTATCCCCACCATCAGGGGGCTGTGAAGAACTAGGGGTTCACTTACACAATGCCCTTAGAGGAGGTTTGCCACATTGGACTTTGGGTTCACACCTGGGTATTCATTACAATGCCTAAAGCTGACTGCATTTAAACATGTAAACTGCACATTGTTGGAATTATTGAAGAGTAGGGAGCACTTATACACACAACAACTGCTGTAGATCTTTTGGAATAGTAAGGGAGCTTTCTGTCTACAGGGGTTGAACACCCTCATTCTTAAAAAAAAAAAAAGGTTTGCAGTGTCCTGGGTATACAGTACATTGTTCTGCAGCAGCTATGAAACAAAACTTTATAAAGACGCAGTGGGGCTGCAGGAGAACCACTTAAAAAAAAAAAAGAAAGTGGAAACCTAAAATTGAATTAATAAGTGATTGTCAAAGGAGAAGGAACTCCCTGGCAATGCAATCCATGACAGACCACTTCTACAGGAAGAAATGAACAGTCCCTTTGTAGCACCATTGATTTCTTTCAAGTTCTGACACCAGAATATGATGCAGATACAGATATTATTTGCACACTTGTCATTGGTAGATTTCCTTTAACATGCATTATTTTTACTATGGCTACAGTCTATAACATACTTGTGTATATAAAACTTGGGGCTTTGTTTGAGATTTATTTTTATTTTTATCTATGACCTATTCTGGTTCATAGTTTTTCTAAATCTGATATTTTGTAAAAAAAAAAAAAAAAAAGTTAATAATAAGCAGCATCACTCAGAAATGCAACATAAAATATGTCCATGTACCTGCTAAATTCCTCTTATCAGTGAACCAAAGCAAAACAGCCTGAGCTGGAGTCCTTGTATTTCTTTTTTATTCACCAATCCATATGTACTGCGCAACATTGTTGATTGGTTCCCATTTCCCACACTTAATGGATGGAGAAACGAGGCATACAGCTATAGTGTAATGATTTCCTATAGCTGTTGTTCTACATCAGGTTTCCTTCATCATTAGTCATACCTCAAGGATTTTGCACACAAAATTATATGTTCATGGAAAATACAGCTTTATTACATGATCATTGCAATTTCAACAGCGCTGTTCTGTAATAACTGGTTACCTAACTTCTATATCTAAAAGATTTTATTATTTTTTGCACTTTAAAGTTTTATTGAGCTTGTAAATTTTTGTTCAACAAACTAATCAAGACATTTTATGTGCACATATAGCCAAGCAGAATATTTAATAATGAACACATAAAGCATTCTGTTTTTGCAATATATGTGCATCAGAATTTCAAATGAGTGCTATTTCAATTTTATTTTAATTTTTTTCAAATGGTTCCTAAGAGACCAAATGGATTTCTTATTTTTCTTCTTTCAGGGGTGTGCTAATAATTAAAAATTTGGATTCTGTTTCTGTACTTTTTATTGTTGGATTCCACACATGAATTTGGTGTTGTGTGGGTGGGTAGTTGGAGTATGTGAAAAAAAAAAAAACTGGCCACCTTTTATATAGAAGAATGGTTAACTATATCCAAATCCATTTGATTTCTAGGGTCTAAAGGGATTCATTCTAAGATATGCATATACCGTATAATGCTCAATATACTTGGACCAATGGTATCTTGTGACAGAACAGGTTTCAGATCACGATTTTGAAAGGTGTCCGAATGAGATAAAAGTAGGGAAGACAGAGAAACATCATACTATTGATACATGAGAGCTTCAAAACATGTCTATGCCCACAATATGCTCACTTTATATAGCGAATGTACATGAGAAATTTACTTTCGGGGAGGGAGGGGTTTGTAGCTGTCAGGGCATGGAGTAAGATGCTTGTTGCAAAGCTCTGGGTCTCCTGAACATCACAACCCAGCTCAAACAACTCATTGTCCCACACAACCCGGCTCAAACAACTTATTGTCCCCTGTTCTGCTCTACCCCTGCTCCTGCATCCTGAGCATCATGGGCAGGACAAGAAAGAAAGAAGAACCTGCTGAAATGACAGAGTTCTTCCCCTTCATGCGCTCCCAACATGGCACTGATAAGGAGTGCAGCTTGCCAGAACAAATGGCGTCCTCCCCTGCATGCATGGTTGCCTTACCCTCTGATTAAGGAATTCAGTTACTGGCAAACATTGCAAAGTTCTCCACTCCCAAGAACAAGGCTTCACACAAAGCAGCCATTGGCACCCTGTAGGCTAAGGGAGACCCCGCTCCCACATAAGGCACAGCCTTTAACCCATTCACTACCTATGATACAACATAGCTCCACATTTCAACCTGCAGAGCTACATTCCCCTCACACCACCTTCTCTGTAACCACAGCACAGCCTGTAACTAAAGGGACTTTGAGAACACTTCTTATGGAGCTTAGAGCTCCCCTACAACTGGATATCCAAACTGATTTTTGCAATCTACAGAAAGAAATTCAGGGTATTAGTAACAGAACCTCCCATTTAGAGAATAAGATACAGAGTTTTCAGAAGTTCGCAACAGTCTTGTGAAAGTAATACATTCGAAGAACAAGTGGGGGAGCTGTGCTCTAAGTTGGCTGACATAGAAGACAGAACATGCCGCAATAATGTCCACTTTAGCGGCATTCCTTAGTCCATAAAGCCAGATGGATTAGCTGAGTTTCTTACATTTTTTTTAATGGTGCTCATCCCGACTGCCTCACCAGTTGACTTGATACATAGGCTTCCTAAGCCCAAGACCATACCTTCTACATTTCCAAGGGATGTCATTGCCAAGATACATTTTTACCACTTCACAGAGAAGGTGATGATGGCGGCTAGAGAGATTCTGTGACATTAAGCTGTTTACCAACCTTTCTGCAGCGACGCTTGCTCGTCGTTGCGCATTTGCCTGAGTTGCTCCCTACTCTTCATTAAGCGCTCCGCAATCACTGTATACCATATCGCTGGGAGTTACCCGTGAAACTCCTTTTCAACCGAAATGGTTCCACCATAATGCTGGACTCTCTGTCAAAAGTTCTAATGCTGCACTGTGAATGGGGGCTTTTGGATCATAGATCACCCAGATTGTTGCCCTTATCTCCTGCTTTGGATCTCCAGTCTGCTATGCCTCTCGTGAAGGAATGTAATGTGGAGCCACCACACCACTCACCTAATCGTAGAGAGTCTATAATTTGGGGGTTTCTCCCTCTTTTTGGGTTTAATGTGCCCATGGTTTTGGTTTTCTCATGATCACATTAAATATATCTCTCATAAAAGATCATAAAATGCTTAAATAACTTAAAGTGAGAGTACAGATATTCAAGAGAGAAATATATCCACCATTTTATGTTGAATTACAAGATTGAACAGTTGAACCACCCTTTTATGCATGACAGGTGTCATGTACATAGACTGCTGCAGAGGCGACAGTGATATATA
This sequence comes from Bufo gargarizans, assembly GCF_014858855.1. NCBI lineage: Eukaryota > Metazoa > Chordata > Amphibia > Anura > Bufonidae > Bufo > Bufo gargarizans. The sequence continues at coordinate 308,225,090 of NC_058083.1, read as the reverse complement.
TGAAGAAAAGTTGAGATGAATAAAGAAGTAATTTTAAAGCATTTGGTGTGCTCTTTAAACCTACTGTTTCCATAGAACGGCACTAGAGAAATTACATAGTAATAGACAGTCTGGTTAGACTAAAAGTCAGAGATATCAAAATTCTTCTAATGTCACAGCGCAAAAGGCACTTCATAGTGCTGCGCCTGCCACAGCTGTCTATATGCCTAATACCCACCAGCCTCATTTTTTCCGCAAACTTATGACCCTTGTCAATAAACATAAGCAGGGCTCCCTAATCATGGCTGGGGATTTTAACATGACTGTGTGACCTGCTCTCTGTGCTTTGGCTCAAACTGCATCCGGAACCCCATCGATTCTCTACAGTATTACTCCACAGGAAGGGCTTCTAGATGCCTGGAGGCTTCAACTCCCTACTGATAGAGATTTTTCTCCCACCCCCATCAAACATTTTCAAGGATTGACCATTTCTTTATACACCGTTTACTTTCTAACAGACTCTAATCTATTAGCATAGGCCACAATACCTGGTCATGCACCTAAATGTATGTTGCTACTGGAACATTACCCTCTTGGAGAATAAATCACCTTATTTTACAAGCCCAGAAATACTGTACTATTCTCAATCCCGCCATACTATGTGGTGTGCACATAAAGCATTTATGAGGGGGCATTATATTAGTCTGGCAGGCAAAGACAAAAAAGACAGGCTTGCTAAAGGGGAAGCCTTAACTCGGGAGATTACTCCACTGAGATCCTTAAACAAACTCTCTGATTGCTCTCTCAGAGGCAAAAAACGTAGTGCCCTTCACCAAGAGATGCATCAATTCAATCTCTATCACTATGAAAAAGCAATGCATTGCTTACATGGGAAATATTACTGGCTCAGTAATATATTCGGATCTCTGTTAACCTCTCAACTTAAACATACACAAGCTAAATCACAGATCTCCTATATCTACGATTCGAATAACCAGAAGCTTTTTTATCCTCAAAAAACAGCTGATAGCATTGAGTCCTATTGTGAAGCTATATATAACCTGAAATCTGACCCCTCCACGCCAACGGAGGCCAATATTACTCAGTTTCTTGACTCCATCACTTTATCGACTGTCTCTGCAGTCCAACTAGAAGCACTGTCAGCTCCTTTCACAGCTCTTGAACTTTGTACAGCCCTTTCCACGCTCAAACCACAGAAAGGACCAGGTCCTGACAGGTTCACAAATGACTATTTTAAAATATTTTGAGACATTCTCTCCCCTCATTTGCTTACTATGTTTAACGTATTCCAATCTTCAGGTTGCCAGCTTGAAACATACATTTGGGGAGGCAGGAAAGGGGAAATTATGTGACTTCCGGTTTCGGGGAGCATGCATTCCACGGTGCAACGCATGCCCGTTTTTAAGTGGCTAGCATAATTTATTTATGAGTTACAAAGCTATTCATATTCTTATATATCTAATAGGAACCAGAGGTGTGCCTATCTTAGGGGAATGTGGGGATTTAAGGAATAGGGGAGGAGGTATCGGAGCTCAGACAAGGCCAAAAGTCTGCAACTTCCAGTTTGTTTGCTGATGGAACACATCCGTGGAGTGCAGGGGCCAGCCCACGTGACTTATTTTTCAAATTGAAAAGATGCAGCGGCCGAATGCCAGGAGAATAGGCCGGCCTACCGCCCAGCGGCGTGTGCTACAAGAACGGGGAACTGCAATGGGGAGGAAAAAGGCAATATCTGTATAAAGTAACTATGTTTATTTAAGGGTTAACAGATGGTTTTATTTGCATGGACATCTGCATATATTAAGGAGCATAAAATAGTAAAAGGGTAATGTAGCCTCATTGGAAGGGTGGATCATATCGGTGGTATACAGTGAGGAACAGAAGTATTTGAAGACCCTGCAATTTTGCAAGTTCTCCCACTTAGAAATCATGAAGGGGTCTGAAATTCACGTTGTAGGTACATTCCCACTCAAAGACAGAATAAAAATAAATCAGGAAATCACATTGTATGATTTTTAAATAATTTATTTGTCTTGCACTGCTGAACATAAGTATTTAAACACCTGAGAAAATCAGTATTAATATTTGGTACAGAAGCCTTTGCTTTGCAATTACAGAGGTCAAACGTTTCCTGCAGTTCTAGACCAGGTTTGCACACACTGCAACAGGGATTTTGCCCCACTCCTCCACAGAGATCTCCTCTAGATCTGTCAGGTTTCGGGGCTGTCACTGAGCAACACGGAGTTTCAGCTCCCTCCAAAGATGTTCTATTGGATTTTGGTCTGGAGACTGACTAGGCCACTCCAGAAACTTGATATGCTTCTTACGGAGCCACTCCTTGGTTATCCTGGCTTCGGGTCGTTGTCATGTTGGAAGACCCAGCCATGACCCATCTTCAATGCTCTGACTGAGGGAAGGAGGTTGTTGCTCAAAATCTCACAATAAATGGCCCCATTCATCCTTTCCTTAATACAGTGCAGTGGTCCTGTCCCCTTCACAGAAGAGCACCCCAAAGCATGATGTTACCACCCTCATGATTCACAGTAGGGATGTTGTTCTTGGGATGCAACTCATCCTTCTTTTTCCTCCAAACATGACGAGTGAAGTTTAGACCAAAAAGTTATATTTTGTTCTCATCTGACCACATGCCTTTCTCCCATTCCTTCTCTGGAGCATCCAGATGGTCATTGGCAAACTTCAGACAGGCCTGGGCATGTGATGACTGAGCAGGGGAACCTTCCGTGCAATGTATGATTTGAAACCATGACTGCGTAGTGTTCTACCGACAGTGACCTTTGAAACTGTGGTCCCAGCTCTCTTCATGTCATTGACCAGTTCCTCCCTTGTAGTTCTGGGCTGATTCCTCACCTTTCCTATCATCTGTGGTACCACACGAGGTGAGATCTTACATGGAGCCCCAATCCAAGGGAGACTGACAGTCGTCTTTAGCCTCTTCCATTTTCTAACAATTGCTCCAACAGTTGATCTATTTTCACCAAGCTGCTTGGCAATTGCCCCATAGCCCTTTTCAGCCTTGTGGAGGTCCACAATTTTGTCTCTGGTGTCTTTTGATAGCTCTTTGGTCTTGCCCATGGTAGTAGTTGGCATCTGACTGACTGTAGGGTGGACAGGGGTCTTTAAAGAGCTCAGGCAGATGCAACTAAGTTAGATTAATGAGTGGAGTAGAGGTGGACTTTTTAAAGGCACAGTAACAGGTCTTTGAGAGACATAATTTTTGCTGTTTCTCAGGTGTTCAAATACTTATGTTCAGCAGTGCAAGACAAATAAATTATTTAAAAATCATACAATGCGATTTCCTGAATTATTATTTTTTGTCTCTGAGTGGGAATGCACCTACAATTTGAATTTCAGACCCCTCCATGACTTCTAAGTAGGAGAACTTGCAAAATCACAGGGTCTTCAAATACTTATTTTCCTCACTGTATAAATAGATAAACATATAGCTGGACCATAAAAAACTATAGAAAAACATATCGTACTCTAGTACTGGGTTATGATAAGATGAAGAAAACCAATATAATAATATAATAATAATATAATAATAATAATATAATAAAATACATAATGCATTCTTACTAACATATGGTCATGTATGATACAAGTATCTGTCCCTAAAACATATAATATATTTAACCCTAAAATAGTAATATACGGTATATCTGCCCTCAAAATGTATAGTGGATATCTGCCCCTGAAAAATCTATATAATATAAAAAATACATTGTAAAATACACAATATATAAAATATATGGTAATAGATTATGTAAAAAACATATATAATGACAACAAATATAATAACATATATAAAAAAGTATATATATAAAAAAATATATATGTGTATATATATATATATATATATATATATATATTTATAGCACATCAAACATTGTTGTATAATAAAGTGGTTCATATAAAAGATAATAACAACTTAAAATAAAATTACTCTGACAAACAGGGAGACCAGATGGTAAGACAAGGAATTATTCGCAAAAAGAAATGGATCGCACACTTTGGGGAATATGGATTGAACGCTATGGAGAGTATGAGCGGTGTATGTGTATATGTGATAACGATGGTACCCAAAAATGTCTAATATTTGGTGTATTCCAAGGACTCATTAAGTCCGAAGGGAGATAAAGTGTTGAAGCAGTAGATCTAAAACATTTCTTTTCTACAAAGGGATTGGTAGGAGTTTGGGATCCATTGAAGGGGAGTCACTTTAAGGGCAGAAGGGTCGCTGTCGTGACAGATAGAGAAATGTCGGGAGACACTGTGCATCAGTGTTCGTTCATTCTTTCACGCAGAGTCTGGGTGGTTCTGCCGACGTATTGTAGGTTACATGGATAGATGACGTTACTTGACCCACAGCCCTCTATGCGTTATGATAGAGCAACATTTGCATCTTTTAATAATGCATCTGTACAACCCTGTCCTAGCGGAGTTGTCCTTTCTGATCAAGGGGTGTGTCGTTTCTTTTTTCAGTGGATACTTTGAGCAAAAATGTTTAGTGTTTGTGCTCATCGGTAAGAGATCACGGGAAAACGAGTTAGTTCTTTTTTGAGTATTGGGTCTTTTAGAAGCACTCCCCAATGTTTAGTTAGTATTTGTCTGATAGCTGTTTGTTTAGAATTATACGTTGTTATGACGCTCACCCGGAAATCTGTTATGGTTTTTTGTTGTTGCTGTTTTTTGGGGGGGTCGATTGTTTTTGGTTTTAGGACTTTATTTTGGTTTTTGCTCAGGGTTAATGGATTCTATTATGAGTTTTTTAGGATACCCTTTTTCTCGAAAATGATCTGTGAGGGTCTTAAGTTGCTGTTTTAGGGTATGATCTTTAGAGCAGTTTCTTCTGACCCTCTTCATTTGGCTATAAGGGATATTCTTTTACCACTTCTGGTGATGGCAACTCCTGTAGTCTAAGTAGCTGTTGGCGTCAACCTTCTTGAAGTAGGTTTTTGTGATGATTTTATCCCGTAGTGAAGTTAAATGTATATCTAAAAAGATGGCCTCTGTGGGGCTATACTCTAGAATAAACGCCAGTCCCCAGTCTTTGGTATTTAGTGCTTCTATAAAAGCCAAAAGTTTCTACATCCCCATCCCAAATAAAGATGATGTAATCAATGTATCTGCAATAGAGTCTAATGTTTTGGTGGGAGAGTAGGCCAAATCTGTCTTCAAAGAGTCCGATGAAAAGATTTGCATAAGACGGGGCAAATTTGGTGCCCTTCTCCTGGATGTAAAAAACCTAATTAAAGGAAAAATAATTGTGGCATAAAATGAATTTGATTACTTTGAGGAGTCTGTTTGCAAGAAATAGTTAACCGCTATGTCATGTTTATTATTACTATATAGAGAAGACATGTCTAGAGTGACCCATACAAAACCTTCCTTCCATTGGACAGGGTCCAAAATATTTATGATATGTGTTGTGTCTTGCAGATAGAAGAGTAGTTGGATGACAACATTTTGGAGGAAGTTATCGACGTATGCTGACAAATTGGATGTGAGGGATCCAATCCCAAATATGATAGGTCTCCCTGGGGGTTTCTCTAGGGATTTGTGTATTTGGGGTATAAAGTAGAAGCGGGTGGGGTGTCATGAGGAATTTCCTTTCTTTTGCATCGATGACTCCAGTTTTGTATCCTGATTCAAAGAGTTCAGAAGGGGCTTTTTTGAAGGGCCCTGTTGGATCATCTTTAAGGATCCTGTAATATTCTTTGTCGGATAAAATTCTATTGGATTCGAACAAATAATACTCAAGATCCATAATAATGATCCCTCCCCCTTTATCAGCATTTTTAATGTCTATATTTCTATTTTGTTTTTGGTTGTTCAGGGCTCTTATTTTACTGGAGCTAAGTGGTGGGGAGGGTATCTTTCTGGTTTAGAGTGGACATGGCCTTCAGTTCGTCTAGCACCATGTTATAAAAACTCTCCAGCTGGGGGGCCCCGACTTTACAGGGGGTAGAAGGTATATTTACTTTTGAGATTGGATGAAATTGGGGTTTGGGGTGTACGATGAAGATTCTATGCTTGTATCAGGGAGAATTTCAGTCAAGGTGGTTTCTTCCTTGCTACTGCTTAGTTTATCTGTCTGACCGAGTGATGAGTACTCTTTGATAGTGAAATACCTTTTGAGGGTAAGCTTACGGATGAATTGGTTTCGATCAATAAATAATTTGAATAAATAAGGTTCGTTCATGGGGCAGAACAACAGACCTTTACTAAGTAGTTTTAGTTCGTTGTCTTGGAGTTTATGACTGGAGAGGTTAAAAATCGCTTTCTCTCTCTCTTTCATGACAGGATCTAGTGTTGTTGTCCCTCAAATGTTGGATTCCTCGGAGGGGGGGACTTCGTTTCTTTTGCTTTGTCCTCTTTATTTTTGGTGAATCTAGGTCTCCCTCCTCTGCATCCTCTATGTCGCTTTTTAGTCTTTTTCGTGTGGCTGATAGTGGGGTGAAAAAGTTAGTAATTTTTGGATTGCTCTTTATCTGAGGAGAGCCTGCATGTGAGGGGCCCGTCGGAGAGAAGAACAGACTCAGTATTTGGATACTGGATAAGGTTTCCTAGTCGGTGGTGTGGGATTCAGTCACTTTATACAGATATTACCATTTCCCTCCCCATTGTAGTTCCCTGTGCGGTAGGCGGGCCTATTTCCTGGCATTCGGCTGCTGCATCTTTCCAATCAGAACTGGTAGTCACATGGGCCGGCCTCTGTGTTCCACTGATGCGTTCCATTGGCGAAAAAAATAGAGCCTGAGTCTGAGCCCCGATACCTCCTACCATATTCTCTAAATGCCCACATTCCCCTAAGATAAGCACATCCTATTAGATATATAAGAATGTGAATAGCTTTGTGACTTATAAATAAATGATGCTAGCTGTCACGAACTATGGATCTGATCGCTCCAGATCCCACAGCTGTGACGTAGTGGTCTGTGACGGAGTCTGCACATACACAGAGACCTCACGTGACCGGGGTATTACCATCCGGCTAACACCCCCCACTACACTTCGGTAACTGCCACCACGTGGGTTCCCGGTCCACGAGCCGACTATCCGGGTCATTTACTATCACACAGATCAGTGGATGAACCGGATATCACTTACTGACCAACCGCAGTCAATCACCCCCAGCTACAATTCCTAAATGCAATTTAACTAACTACCTGGTAACGTCTCTTCAAAGGCAAGGTACGTTGTTCAGCAGCTTAGAATATGGAAGACTTGGCCACTTAGATTTTATAATCTTTAATAGGAGGTAAAAAGCAGTGCATACAAATCTAATGAAAATGACTATAAATCTACAGAATAATAACAACAATATAAATAATCACGACAGTTCAAATGAAAGGGAAAAAAGATGAAAGAATACTTAGTTTCTCTGGAGGGTTTCAGATGGTCGTTCATATGTCCTTTTTAAATCCTTGCAAACCCCGTTCAGTATATATCAGGGGAGACCCTCAAAGTTCTTCTGATACCGGGATATGCCGTCAATGTCCAATTAAGTGTCTGGTGATGTTCCATGGGTCTCTCTCCTCTGTCCTTGTGCACGGATTTTTATGAACTCTCCCATGGGCAGGAGACTTACTCCTGTCAGCCAATGGCAGCAGAGTGACTATGAAGCCTAGGGATTGGCCTCCAAGTGTGTTATGACCCCGTCAAAGTTCAGTTCCTACAATGAGGATTATACTTAAGCCGTATCTCCCTGATACATCGGCATATTTTTTATACAGAATAAATATTTGCAATCCTTATTTATTTACATACAGAATGAGACCACACACGGTAATGCTGGGACCTGTAGTTCTTCTACCACCCATAGGTCAGCTACAGAATCACATCCTCTGGTCATATTTGATACCCAATTAACCACAATACTATGTAGAGCCTGGATCTGGTGTCAGAAAGGGCATAAGTTGATTCATAAATGAAATATGAAAGTGGACTGGTTTTATGCCCAGAGCTAATTAAGGGCTATTAGCTCTCCTCAAACCAGACCTGGAAATTAATGACGTCACGCTCCAGCCAGGCTTGACAGCGAGCTGATCTTTATCTTATAGGACAGGATGAGCTGGGCCTGGTATAGCCTTTATGACCTTTTATAGCCGGCCTCACAGAGTAGTGGTAATAAAAGTGTCCATCTATATCATACTGGCCGGTGGTGACCCAGGCTTTAGGAAGATGAGAGTTCACTGTTTTTTACATATGCCAGAAGCATACAAGATGGCTGCCCAGAGGAATTATGTATGTATGCCGGCACACTAGCCACCTAAAAACGGGCATGCGTTCCACCTTGGAACGCATGCTCCGGAAAACAGAGGTTACATAATTTACCTCCCCTCCTCCCCACGTGTATGTTTCAAGCTGGCACACACTATATAGAGGTATATAAGATCGATGTATTTGACACACTCTTATATGCTTATGGTTTTATTGTATATGTGTATTGACTGCGTCTGAGGAAGGGGTTACTTGCTAAGAAACCGCCGAAATGTGTTGAACCTTGATACCAATAAAGGGAATTTTCCAGAAGTAACTTCCTTGGTGACTGCAGTTCTTCCTGAGATTCTACGAGCGATCCTGGCAGGGGAATCAAGCCTATGGATGTTTTGAGCTTATCCCATACCTCCCCAGTGAAGTGAGTCACTCATATATATTTACTTTTATATAGTCTTTTATATATGTTTTTATACACTGATTGGTTTTCTACCGTAAAGCTTTGGACAAGAGCCTTTGGAATTTTACATTTTCTTCCACCTCATATTGTTTCCATAAATTACATCTAGGTGATTAGCGCCCTCTATATGGCTGGGTTTTCTCTTTTTCTGTCCTTTATCTGGTTTATCAAAACAAGATAGACTTTGTGGGAGGTCGATTCTTGGCAGACAGAAAAAGGCGTTTTATTGATTTTACAGATCATGTAGGGCGCGATCAGATGCCTCCTCTGTTCCTTTCCTTGGACGTGGAGAAGACAGTCGACCGGGTGTATTGGTTTTACCTTCGGCAGGTTTTTATAAATTTTGGTGTGCGGTAGCAGCCTTGATGAGTATACTAGCTCTATATTCTGCGCCTTCCGCTTTTGTACTGGCTTCGGGCTTTTCCTCATGCACCTTCTGTATATCTAATGGGACACTCCAGGGGTGTCTTTTAACTCCCTTGATTTTCACCCTACCTATGGAGCCACTTGTGGAGCATATCAGGGCAGATCCGTTCAATCGAGGTATAAAGATGGCAACACTTAAACATAAGATTTGCTTGTTTGCAAATGATGTGATCTTAGCTCTGTCCGATTCGCAAGTGTCACTCCGAGGTGTGATGTGTATCTTGGAACAATTTTCAGCAGTGCCCTATTTTAAAGTAAATGGTAGTAAATCCAACCTACTAAGCATGGATCTTCCTAGTGAGGCAATAACCTCCTTACATGAAGCATATCCCTTTTTCATTCCTGAATTAGGCCTGCCTTATCTAGGTATTACTTTAACATACCCTGCGTCCAAACTATATTTGGTTAGTTATCTTCCTCTACTTACATCTACTGCTAAAGAACTTAGGGAATACCTCAAATTATACATTTCCTGGATAGGATGCATAGCCTCGGTGAAAATGATAATTCCGCCTAAACTACTATACGTCTTCCAAAATGTCCCCATAATTGTCCCAATGTAATTTCTTCAGAGACTTCAATACCTCTTGCTTAGTCATATTTGGAAACATGGACAAGCTAGAGTGGCCTTATCCATTCTATTTCATTCTATCTGATTGGGAGGGTTGGGTGTAGAGAAGGCCTTGCGGTTCGCCTGGCGATCGTTTTGCGGCAAACTTTGCTCCTTTGCGGCTCGCCGAATGGGCAAACATATGGGAATGTCCGCCGGTGCCATATTCTTTTACATTTCTAAGAACTTTGACCCATGACACATGCATCAGGTGGTAGAGGACAGCAGATTAAGACGTTTCAGTACATAGACATAAACCTCTACCTTATAAATAAACCCGATCTGGCCGTCATTTTACATTCAGTCTTTTGCTAGTGTAGGGAGAGGTTGCTGTGTTGAGCAGGGACAGACTGTTAGGGACACCAAACGCTAGCTATTAAGGACTGGTATAGGTGTGCTATCGATAGGTGTGACTTACCGAGAGGTGAAATATACTTATAATTAGGGATGAGCGAACTCGAACTGTATAGTTCGGGTTCGTACCGAATTTTGGGGTGTCCGTGACACGGACCCGAACCCGGACATTTTCGTAAAAGTCCGGGTTCGGGTTCGGTGTTCGTCGCTTTCTTCGCGCTTTTGTGACGCTTTCTTGGCGCTTTTTGAAAGGCTGCAAAGCAGCCAATCAACAAGCGTCATACTACTTGCCCCAAGAGGCCATCACAGCCATGCCTACTATTGGCATGGCTGTGATTGGCCAGAGCACCATGTGACCCAGCCTCTATTTAAGCTGGAGTCACATAGCGCCGCCCGTCACTCTGCTCTGATTAGCGTAGGGAGAGGTTGCGGCTGCGACAGTAGGGCGAGATTAGGCAGATTAACTCCTCCAAAGGACTTGATTAACTGATCGATCTGCAGCTGTGGATCATTGAGCTGCTGATCCTCAATTGCTCACTGTTTTTAGGCTGCACAGACCGTTTGTCAGTCACATTTTTCTGGGGTGATCGGCGGCCATTTTGTGTCTTGTGGTGCGCCAGCACAAGCTGCGACCAAGTGCATTTAACCCTCAATGGTGTGGTTGTTTTTTGGCTAAAGCCTACATCAGGGTGAAGCTGTCACACCAAGTGCATTTAACCAGCAATAGTCTGTTCATTTTTTGGCCATATACAAAATCAGGGGCAAGCTGCGCCTGTCACCAAGTGCATTTAACCCTCAATGGTGTGGTTGTTTTTTGGCTAAAGCCTACATCAGGGTGAAGCTGTCACACCAAGTGCATTTAACCAGCAATAGTCTGTTCATTTTTTGGCCATATACTAAATCAGGGGCAAGCTGCGCCTGTCACCAAGTGCATTTAACCCTCAATGGTGTGGTTGTTTTTTGGCTAAAGCCTACATCAGGGTGAAGCTGTCACACCAAGTGCATTTAACCAGCAATAGTCTGTTTATTTTTTGGCCATATCCCAGTCTAATTCTGTCACTAAATCCATACCGGTCACCCAGCGCCTAAATACTAGGCCTCAAATTTATATCCAGCTAAATCTGTCCCTAGTGCTGTAGCTGGGCGAGTTATTTAGTGTCCGTTCAAGCACATTTCTTGTTCTGGGTTGAAATACAATTCCCAATTTAGCAATTTCATAATTTAGTGGTTTCTGCTATATCAGAGCTATTTGAAATCTATCCCTAAAAGGGTATATAATATTCAAGGTGCACATTGGGTCATTCAGAATAACTTCACACACACCCGCTACTGTGTATTTCCAAGTCTAATTCTGTCACTAAACCCATACCTGTCACGCAGCGCCTAAATACTAGGCCTCAAATTTATATCCAGCTAAATCTGTCCCTAGTGCTGTAGCTGGGCGAGTTATTTAGTGTCCGTTCAAGCACATTTCTTGTTCTGGGTTGAAATACAATTCCCAATTTAGCAATTTCATAATTTAGTGGTTTCTGCTATATCAGAGCTATTTGAAATCTATCCCTAAAAGGGTATATAATATTCAAGGTGCACATTGGGTCATTCAGAATAACTTCACACACACCCGCTACTGTGTATTTCCAAGTCTAATTCTGGCACTAAACCCATACCTGTCACCCAGCGCCTAAATACTAGGCCTCAAATTTATATCCCGCTAAATCTGTCCTTAGTGCTGTAGCTGGGCGAGTTATTTAGTGTCCGTTCAAGCACATTTCTTGTTCTGGGTTGAAATACAATTCCCAATTTAGCAATTTCATAATTTAGTGGTTTCTGCTATATCAGAGCTATTTGAAATCTATCCCTAAAAGGGTATATAATATTCAAGGTGCACATTGGGTCATTCAGAATAACTTCACACACACCCGCTACTGTGTATTTCCAAGTCTAATTCTGGCACTAAACCCATACCTGTCACCCAGCGCCTAAATACTAGGCCTCAAATTTATATCCCGCTAAATCTGTCCTTAGTGCTGTAGCTGGGCGAGTTATTTAGTGTCCGTTCAAGCACATTTCTTGTTCTGGGTTGAAATACAATTCCCAATTTAGCAATTTCATAATTTAGTGGTTTCTGCTATATCAGAGCTATTTGAAATCTATCCCTAAAAGGGTATATAATATTCAAGGTGCACATTGGGTCATTCAGAATAACTTCACACACACCCGCTACTGTGTATTTCCAAGTCTAATTCTGGCACTAAACCCATACCTGTCACCCAGCGCCTAAATACTAGGCCTCAAATTTATATCCCGCTAAATCTGTCCTTAGTGCTGTAGCTGGGCGAGTTATTTAGTGTCCGTTCAAGCACATTTCTTGTTCTGGGTTGAAATACAATTCCCAATTTAGCAATTTCATAATTTAGTGGTTTCTGCTATATCAGAGCTATTTGAAATCTATCCCTAAAAGGGTATATAATATTCAAGGTGCACATTGGGTCATTCAGAATAACTTCACACACACCCGCTACTGTGTATTTCCAAGTCTAATTCTGGCACTAAACCCATACCTGTCACCCAGCGCCTAAATACTAGGCCTCAAATTTATATCCCGCTAAATCTGTCCTTAGTGCTGTAGCTGGGCGAGTTATTTAGTGTCCGTTCAAGCACATTTCTTGTTCTGGGTTGAAATACAATTCCCAATTTAGCAATTTCATAATTTAGTGGTTTCTGCTATATCAGAGCTATTTGAAATCTATCCCTAAAAGGGTATATAATATTCAAGGTGCACATTGGGTCATTCAGAATAACTTCACACACACCTGCTACTGTGTATTTCTAAGTCTAATTCTGTCACTAAACCCATACCTGTCACCCAGCGCCTAAATACTAGGCCTCAAATTTATATCCTGCTAAATCTCTCGTTAACGCTGTCCTGTTGTGGCTGGGAAAGTTATTTAGTGTCCGTGAAAGCACATTTTTTGTTCTGGGTTTAAATACAATTCCCAATTTAACAATTTCATAATTTAGTGGTTTCTGCTATATCAGAGCTATTTGAAATCTATCCCTAAAAGGGTATATAATATTCAAGGTGCACATTGGGTCATTCAGAATAACTTCACACACACCCGCTACTGTGTATTTCCAAGTCTAATTCTGTCACTAAACCCATACCTGTCACCCAGCGCCTAAATACTAGGCCTCAAATTTATATCCTGCTAAATCTCTCGTTAACGCTGTCCTGTTGTGGCTGGGAAAGTTATTTAGTGTCCGTCAAAGCACATTTTTTGTTCTGGGTTGAAATACAATTCCCAATTTAGCAATTTCATAATTTAGTGGTTTCTGCTATATCAGAGCTATTTGAAATCTATCCCTAAAAGGGTATATAATATTCAAGGTGCACATAGGGTCATTCAGAATAACTTCACACACACGCTTCTGTGCATTTCCAAGTCTAATTCTGTCACTAAATCCATACCGGTCACCCAGCGCCTAAATACTAGGCCTCAAATTTATATCCAGCTAAATCTGTCCCTAGTGCTGTAGCTGGGCGAGTTATTTAGTGTCCGTTCAAGCACATTTCTTGTTCTGGGTTGAAATACAATTCCCAATTTAGCAATTTCATAATTTAGTGGTTTCTGCTATATCAGAGCTATTTGAAATCTATCCCTAAAAGGGTATATAATATTCAAGGTGCACATAGGGTCATTCAGAATAACTTCACACACCCGCTACTGTGCATTTCCAAATCTAATTCTGTCACTAAACCCATACCTGTCACCCAGCGCCTAAATACTAGGCCTCAAATTTATATCCCGCTAAATCTCTCGTTACCGCTGTCCTGTTGTGGCTGGGAAAGTTATTTAGTGTCCGTCAAAGCACATTTTTTGTTCTGGGTTGAAATACAATTCCCAATTTAGCAATTTCATAATTTAGTCGTTTCTGCTATATCAGAGCTATTTGAAATCTATCCCTAAAAGGGTAGATCATATTGAAGGTGCACATAGGGTCATTCAGAATAACTTCACACACACGCTTCTGTGCATTTCCAAGTCTAATTCTGTCACTAAATCCATACCGGTCACCCAGCGCCTAAATACTAGGCCTCAAATTTATATCCCGCTGAATTTGAATACAATACATTGGGCCAAATAATATATTTGTTGTTGTGGTGAACCATAACAATGAGAAAAACATCTAGTAAGGGACGCGGACGTGGACATGGTCGTGGTGGTGTTAGTGGACCCTCTGGTGCTGGGAGAGGACGTGGCCGTTCTGCCACATCCACACGTCCTAGTGTACCAACTACCTCAGGTCCCAGTAGCCGCCAGAATTTACAGCGATATATGGTGGGGCCCAATGCCGTTCTAAGGATGGTAAGGCCTGAGCAGGTACAGGCATTAGTCAATTGGGTGGCCGACAGTGGATCCAGCACGTTCACATTATTTCCCACCCAGTCTTCTGCAGAAAGCGCACAGATGGCGCCTGAAAACCAACCCCATCAGTCTGTCACATCACCCCCATGCATACCAGGGAAACTGTCTCAGCCTCAAGTTATGCAGCAGTCTCTTATGCTGTTTGAAGACTCCGCTGGCAGGGTTTCCCAAGGGCATCCACCTAGCCCTTCCCCAGCGGTGAAAGACATAGAATGCACTGACGCACAACCACTTATGTTTCCTGATGATGAGGACATGGGAATACCACCTCAGCATGTCTCTGATGATGACGAAACACAGGTGCCAACTGCTGCGTCTTTCTGCAGTGTGCAGACTGAACAGGAGGTCAGGGATCAAGACTGGGTGGAAGACGATGCAGGGGACGATGAGGTCCTAGACCCCACATGGAATGAAGGTCGTGCCACTGACTTTCACAGTTCGGAGGAAGAGGCAGTGGTGAGACCGAGCCAACAGCGTAGCAAAAGAGGGAGCAGTGGGCAAAAGCAGAACACCCGCCGCCAAGAGACTCCGCCTGCTACTGACCGCCGCCATCTGGGACCGAGCACCCCAAAGGCAGCTTCAAGGAGTTCCCTGGCATGGCACTTCTTCAAACAATGTGCTGACGACAAGACCCGAGTGGTTTGCACGCTGTGCCATCAGAGCCTGAAGCGAGGCATTAACGTTCTGAACCTGAGCACAACCTGCATGACCAGGCACCTGCATGCAAAGCATGAACTGCAGTGGAGTAAACACCTTAAAACCAAGGAAGTCACTCAGGCTCCCCCTGCTACCTCTTCTGCTGCTGCCGCCTCGGCCTATTCTGCTGCTGCCGCCTCGGCCTCTTCCTCCGCCTCTGGAGGAACGTTGGCACCTGCCGCCCAGCAAACAGGGGATGTACCACCAACACCACCACCACCACCTCCGTCACCAAGCGTCTCAACCATGTCACACGCCAGCGTTCAGCTCTCCATCTCACAAACATTTGATAGAAAGCGTAAATTCCCACCTAGCCACCCTCGATCCCTGGCCCTGAATGCCAGCATTTCTAAACTACTGGCCTATGAAATGCTGTCATTTAGGCTGGTGGACACAGACAGCTTCAAACAGCTCATGTCGCTTGCTGTCCCACAGTATGTTGTTCCCAGCCGGCACTACTTCTCCAAGAGAGCCGTGCCTTCCCTGCACAACCAAGTATCCGATAAAATCAAGTGTGCACTGCGCAACGCCATCTGTGGCAAGGTCCACCTAACCACAGATACGTGGACCAGTAAGCACGGCCAGGGACGCTATATCTCCCTAACTGCACACTGGGTAAATGTAGTGGCAGCTGGGCCCCAGGCGGAGAGCTGTTTGGCGCACGTCCTTCCGCCGCCAAGGATCGCAGGGCAACATTCTTTGCCTCCTGTTGCCACCTCCTCCTTCTCGGCTTCCTCCTCCTCTTCTTCCACCTGCTCATCCAGTCAGCCACACACCTTCACCACCAACTTCAGCACAGCCCGGGGTAAACGTCAGCAGGCCATTCTGAAACTCATATGTTTGGGGGACAGGCCCCACACCGCACAGGAGTTGTGGCGGGGTATAGAACAACAGACCGACGAGTGGTTGCTGCCGGTGAGCCTCAAGCCCGGCCTGGTGGTGTGTGATAATGGGCGAAATCTCGTTGCAGCTCTGGGACTAGCCAATTTGACGCACATCCCTTGCTTGGCGCATGTGCTGAATTTGGTGGTGCAGAAGTTCATTCACAACTACCCCGACATGTCAGAGCTGCTGCATAAAGTGCGGGCCGTCTGTTCGCGCTTCCGGCGTTCACATCCTGCTGCTGCTCGCCTGTCTGCGCTACAGCGTAACTTCGGCCTTCCCGCTCACCGCCTCATATGCGACGTGCCCACCAGGTGGAACTCCACCTTGCACATGCTGGACAGACTGTGCGAGCAGCAGCAGGCCATAGTGGAGTTTCAGCTGCAGCACGCACGGGTCAGTCGCACTACAGAACAGCACCACTTCACCACCAATGACTGGGCCTCCATGCGAGACCTGTGTGCCCTGTTGCGCTGTTTCGAGTACTCCACCAACATGGCCAGTGGCGATGACACCGTTATCAGCGTTACAATACCACTTCTATGTCTCCTTGAGAAAACACTTAGGGCGATGATGGAAGAGGAGGTGGCCCAGGAGGAGGAGGAGGAGGAGGAAGAGGGGTCATTTTTAGCACTTTCAGGCCAGTCTCTTCGAAGTGACTCAGAGGGAGGTTTTTGGCAACAGCAGAGGCCAGGTACAAATGTGGCCAGCCAGGGCCCACTACTGGAGGACGAGGAGGACGAGGATGAGGAGGAGGTGGAGGAGGATGAGGATGAAGCATGGTCACAGCGGGGTGGCACCCAACGCAGCTCGGGCCCATCACTGGTGCGTGGCTGGGGGGAAAGGCAGGACGATGACGATACGCCTCCCACAGAGGACAGCTTGTCCTTATCCCTGGGCAGCCTGGCACACATGAGCGACTACATGCTGCAGTGCCTGCGCAACGACAGCAGAGTTGCCCACATTTTAACCTGTGCGGACTACTGGGTTGCCACCCTGCTGGATCCACGCTACAAAGACAATGTGCCCACCTTACTTCCTGCACTGGAGCGTAATAGGAAGATGCGCGAGTACAAGCGCACGTTGGTAGACGCGCTACTGAGAGCATTCCCAAATGTCACAGGGGAACAAGTGGAAGCCCAAGGCCAAGGCAGAGGAGGAGCAAGAGGTCGCCAAGGCAGCTGTGTCACGGCCAGCTCCTCTGAGGGCAGGGTTAGCATGGCAGAGATGTGGAAAACTTTTGTCAACACGCCACAGCTAACTGCACCACCACCTGATACGCAACGTGTTAGCAGGAGGCAACATTTCACTAACATGGTGGAACAGTACGTGTGCACACCCCTCCACGTACTGACTGATGGTTCGGCCCCATTCAACTTCTGGGTCTCTAAATTGTCCACGTGGCCAGAGCTAGCCTTTTATGCCTTGGAGGTGCTGGCCTGCCCGGCAGCCAGCGTTTTGTCTGAACGTGTATTCAGCACGGCAGGGGGCGTCATTACAGACAAACGCAGCCGCCTGTCTACAGCCAATGTGGACAAGCTGACGTTCATAAAAATGAACCAGGCATGGATCCCACAGGACCTGTCCGTCCCTTGTCCAGATTAGACATTAACTACCTCCCCATAACCATATATTATTGGACTCCAGGGCACTTCCTCATTCAATCCTATTTTTATTTTCATTTTACCATTATATTGCGATGCTACCCAAAGTTGAATGAACCTCTCCTCTGCCTGTGTGCTAGGCCTAAATATATGCCAATGGACTGTTGCAGTGGTGGCTGACATGAAGCCTGATTCTCTGCTATGACATGCAGACTAATTCTCTGCTGACATGAAGCCAGATTGTCTGTTACGGGACCTCCCTCCTCTGCCTGGGTGCTGGGCCTAAATTTATGACAATGGACTGTTGCAGTGGTGGCTGACGTGAAGCCTCATTCTCTGCTATGACATGCAGACTGATTCTCTGCTGACATGAAGCCAGATTGTCTGTTACGGGACCTCTCTCCTCTGCCTGTGTGCTAGGCCTAAATATATGCCAATGGACTGTTGCAGTGGTGGCTGACGTGAAGCCTGATTCTCTGCTATGACATGCAGACTGATTCTCTGCTGACATGAAGCCAGATCCTCTGTTACGGGACCTCTCTCCTCTGCCTGTGTGTGTGCTGGGCCTAAATATATGCCAATGGACTGTTGCAGTGGTGGCTGACGTGAAGCCTCATTCTCTGCTATGACATGCAGACTAATTCTCTGCTGACATGAAGACAGATTCTCTGTTACGGGACCTCCCTCCTCTGCCTGGGTGCTGGGCCTAAATATATGCCAATGGACTGTTGCAGTGGTGGGTGACGTGAAGCCTCATTCTCTGCTATGACATGCAGACTAATTCTCTGCTGACATGAAGCCAGATTGTCTGTTACGGGACCTCTCTCCTCTGCCTGTGTGTGTGCTGGGCCTAAATATATGCCAATGGACTGTTGCAGTGGTGGCTGACGTGAAGCCTCATTCTCTGCTATGACATGCAGACTAATTCTCTGCTGACATGAAGACAGATTCTCTGTTACGGGACCTCTCTCCTCTGCCTGTGTGTGTGTTGGGCCTAAATATATGCCAATGGACTGTTGCAGTGGTGGCTGACGTGAAGCCTCATTCTCTGCTATGACATGCAGACTAATTCTCTGCTGACATGAAGACAGATTCTCTGTTACGGGACCTCCCTCCTCTGCCTGGGTGCTGGGCCTAAATATATGCCAATGGACTGTTGCAGTGGTGGGTGACGTGAAGCCTCATTCTCTGCTATGACATGCAGACTAATTCTCTGCTGACATGAAGCCAGATTGTCTGTTACGGGACCTCTCTCCTCTGCCTGTGTGTGTGCTGGGCCTAAATATATGCCAATGGACTGTTGCAGTGGTGGCTGACGTGAAGCCTCATTCTCTGCTATGACATGCAGACTAATTCTCTGCTGACATGAAGACAGATTCTCTGTTACGGGACCTCTCTCCTCTGCCTGTGTGTGTGCTGGGCCTAAATATATGCCAATGGACTGTTGCAGTGGTGGCTGACGTGAAGCCTCATTCTCTGCTATGACATGCAGACTAATTCTCTGCTGACATGAAGACAGATTCTCTGTTACGGGACCTCCCTCCTCTGCCTGGGTGCTGGGCCTAAATATATGCCAATGGACTGTTGCAGTGGTGGGTGACGTGAAGCCTGATTCTCTGCTATGACATGCAGACTAATTCTCTGCTGACATGAAGACAGATTCTCTGTTACGGGACCTCTCTCCTCTGCCTGTGTGTGTGCTGGGCCTAAATATATGCCAATGGACTGTTGCAGTGGTGGCTGACGTGAAGCCTCATTCTCTGCTATGACATGCAGACTGATTCTCTGCTGACATGAAGCCAGATCGTCTGTTATGGGACCTCTCTGCTCTGCCTGTGTGCTAGGCCTAAATATATGCCAATGGACTGTTGCAGTGGTGGGTGACGTGAAGCCTCATTCTCTGCTATGACATGCAGACTGATTCTCTGCTGTCATGAAGCCAGATTGTCTGTTACGGGACCTCTCTCCTTTGCCTGTGTGCTAGGCCTAAATATATGCCAATGGACTGTTGCAGTGGTGGCTGACGTGAAGCCTCATTCTCTGCTATGACATGCAGACTAATTCTCTGCTGACATGAAGCCAGATTGTCTGTTACGGGACCTCTCTCCTCTGCCTGGGTGCTGGGCCTAAATTTATGACAATGGACTGTTGCAGTGGTGGCTGACGTGAAGCCTGATTCTCTGCTATGACATGCAGACTGATTCTCTGCTGACATGAAGCCAGATCCTCTGTTACGGGACCTCTCTCCTCTGCCTGTGTGTGTGCTGGGCCTAAATATATGCCAATGGACTGTTGCAGTGGTGGCTGACGTGAAGCCTCATTCTCTGCTATGACATGCAGACTGATTCTCTGCTGACATGAAGCCAGATTCTCTGTTACGGGACCTCTCTCCTCTGCCTGTGTGTGTGCTGGGCCTAAATATATGCCAATGGACTGTTGCAGTGGTGGCTGACGTGAAGCCTCATTCTCTGCTATGACATGCAGACTAATTCTCTGCTGACATGAAGACAGATTCTCTGTTACGGGACCTCCCTCCTCTGCCTGGGTGCTGGGCCTAAATATATGCCAATGGCCTGTTGCAGTGGTGGCTGACGTGAAGCCTCATTCTCTGCTATGACATGCAGACTAATTCTCTGCTGACATGAAGACAGATTCTCTGTTACGGGACCTCTCTCCTCTGCCTGGGTGCCGGGGCCTAAATATCTGAGAATGGACTGTTCCAGTGGTGGGTGACGGGAAGCCAGATTCTCTGCTATGGAACCTCTCTCCAATTGATTTTGGTTAATTTTTATTTATTTAATTTTTAATTTAATTCATTTCCCTATCCACATTTGTTTGCAGGGGATTTACCTACATGTTGCTGCCTTTTGCAGCCCTCTAGCTCTTTCCTGGGCTGTTTTACAGCCTTTTTAGTGCCGAAAAGTTCGGGTCCCCATTGACTTCAATGGGGTTCGGGTTCGGGACGAAGTTCGGATCGGGTTCGGATCCCGAACCCGAACATTTCCGGGATGTTCGGCCGAACTTCTCGAACCCGAACATCCAGGTGTTCGCTCAACTCTACTTATAATATAATATCTAACATAGAAAGTATATTATGGTGCATTTGTATTGTGCAGCAGTTGTGTGCGTATCTGCTGCGATACTATAGCTATACAGAATAGCAAATGTTCTTATAACAAATAATTTCTACTGGTGTGATATACTAGTTGCCTCCCAAAAAATAGATTAAGGCAGGGCTGTTATATACCAATAATATACTTTCTAGCTAATGCATTTGGGTAGAGCCGAATTTGTTTGCGGTTCTGCAGCATTACCGCAGCTGCACAGAGTGACAAACACTATTGGAACAAATAATTTCAACTGGTATGATATACCATTTCCCCCTCAAAAAAGTGATTGAGGCAGGGGTGATTTATACCATTAATATACTTTCTATATAGTGCTTTTGGGTAGTGCAACATTTGTTTGCGGTTCTGCTGCGTTACTGCAGCCACAGATAGTGACAAACGCTATTGGAACAAATAATTTCAACTGGTGTGATATACCAGTTGCCCCCCAGAAAAAAATGGTTGAGGCAGTGGTGTGATATACCAATAATATACTTTCTATATAGTGCATTTGGGTTGTGCAGCATTTGTGTGCGGTTCTGCTGTGTTACTGTAGCTACACAGAGTGACAAATGGTATTGGAACAAATAATTTCAACTGGTGTGATATACCAATTCCCCCCCCCCCCCCAATAGTGATTGAGGCAGGGGTGTTATATACCAATAATATACTTTCTATATAGTGCATTTGGGTAGTGCAGCAATTGTTTGCGGTTCTGCTGCTTTACCGCAGCTGCACAGAGTGACAAACGCTATTGGGGCAAATAATTTCAATTAGTGTGATATACCAGTTGCCCCCCAAAAAACTATTAGAATCATGGGTGGTTTATACCAATAATATACTTTCTATATAGTGCATTTGGGTAGTGCAGCATTTGTTTGTGGTTCTGCTGTGTTACTGAAGCTGCACAGAGTGACAAACGCTATTGGAACAAATAATTTCAACTGGTGTGACATACCAGTTGACCCTTCCCCGCAAAAAAACTGATTGAGGCAGGGGTGTGATATACCAATAATACACTTTCTATATAGTGCATTTGGGTTGTGCAGCATTTGTTTACGGTTCTGCTGTGTTACTGCAGCTACACAGAGTCACAAACGCTATTGGAACAAATAATTTCAACTGGTTTGACATATCAGTTGCCCCCCAAAAAATGTGATTGAGGCAGGGGTGTGATATACCAATAATATACTTTCTATATAGTGCATTTGGGTAGTGCAGCGTTTGTTTGCGGTTTAGCTGCGTTACCTCAGCTACACAGAGTGACAAACGCTATTGGAACAAATAATTTCAACTAGTGTGACATACCAGTTGCCCCCCAAAAAAACTCATTGAGACAGGGGTGTTATATACCAATAATATACTTTCTATATAGTGCATTTGGGTTGTGCAGCATTTGTTTGCTGTTCTGCTGTGTTACCTCAACTCACAGAGTGACAAACTCTATTGGAGCAAATAATTTCAACAGGTGTGATATACCAGTCCCCCCCCCCCCAAAGTGATTGAGGCAAGGGTGTTATATACCAATAATATACTTTATATATAGTTCATTTGGGTAGTGCAGAATTTGTCTGTGGTTTTGCTGCGTTACCACAGTTACACAAAGTGACAAACGCTATTGGAACAAAAAATTTCAACTGGTTTGACATATCAGTTGCCCCCCAAAAATTTTGATTGAGGCAGGGGTGTGATATACCAATAACATACTTTCTATATAGTGCATTTGGTTAGTGAGGCATTTGTTTGCAGTTCTGCTGCGTTACTGCAGCTACACACAGTGACAAATGCTAATGGAACAAGTAACATCAACTGGTGTGATATACCAGTTGCCCCCCATAAAAAACTCATTGAGACAGGGGTGTTATATACCAATAGTATACTTTCTATATAGTGCATTTGGGTAGTGCAGCATTTATTTGCGGTTTGCTGCGTTACTGCAGCTACACAGAGTGACAAATGATATTGGAACAAATAACTTCAACTGGTGTGATATACCAGTTGTCCCACCAAAAAAGTGATTGAAGTAGGGGTGTGATATTACCAATAACATACTTTCTATATAGTGCATTTGGTTAGTGCAGCATTTTTTTGCGGTGCTGCTGCGTTACCTCAGCTACACAGAGTGACAAACGCTATTGGAACAAATAATATCAACTGGTGTGATATACCAGTTGCCCCCCAAAAAACTCATTGAGACATGGGTGTTATATACCAATAACATACTTTCTTTATAGTGCATTTGGGTAGTGCAGCATTTTTTTGCGGTTCTGCTGCATTACCGCAGCTGCACAAAGTGACAAATGCTATTTGAGCAAATAATTTCAACTGGTGTGATATACCAATTGCCCACCAAAAAACTATTAGAATCAGGGGGGGTTTATACCAATAGTATATTTTCTATATAGTATATTTGGGTAGTGCAGCATTTGTTTGTGGTTCTGCTGTGTTAATGCAGCTGCACAGAGTGACAAACGCTATTGGAACAAATATTTTCAACTGGTGTGACATACCAGTTGCCCCCCCAAAAAAATGATTGAGGCAGGGGTGTGATATACCAATAATATACATTCTATATAGTGCATTTGTGTAGTGCAGCATTTGTTTGCAGTTGTGCTGGGTTACCGTAGCTACACAGAGTGACAAACGCTATTGGATCAAATAATTTCAACTGGTGTGATACACTAGATTCCCCTAAAAAAAACTGATTGAGGCAGAGGGGCAGGGGTGTGATATACCTTCTTCCACTAATAGTGCTTTTCTATATGGACTATTGTCACAGGGTCATTTTGAAAATGACAGGCAGAGGAAGAGGCATGCCATTCCACAGGGGTGGTAGGGGTCGGGCAGATGCACCAGGCCACAGCCTAAGTGTTAAGTTGCAGAAGGTGCATGCGATTACGTCAAAAGACGCACCAGAGTTGGTTGAGTGGCTCACTCAGCTTTCCGCTTCTGCACCCTCCTCATAGAAACATAGAATGTGTCGGCAGATAAGAACCATTTGGCCCATCTAGTCTGCCCAATATATCTGAATCCTATGAATAGTCCCTGGCCCTATCTTATATGAAGGATAGCCTTATGCCTATCCCATGCATGCTTAAACTCCTTCACTGTATTTGCAGCTACCACTTCTGCAGGAAGGCTATTCCATGCATCCACTACTCTCTCAGTAAAGTAATACTTCCTTATATTACTTTTAAACCTTTGCCCCTCTAATTTAAAACTGTGTCCTCTTGTGGTAGTTTTTCTTCTTTTAAATATGCTCTCCTCCTTTACCGAGTTGATTCCCTTTATGTATTTAAAGGTTTCTATCATATTCCCTCTGTCTCTTCTTTCTTCCAAGCTATACATATTTAGGTCCTTTAACCTTTCCTGGTAAGTTTTATCCTGCAATCCATGTACTAGTTTAGTAGCTCTTCTCTGAACTCTCTCTAGAGTATCTATGTCCTTCTGGAGATAGGGCCTCCAGTACTGCGCACAATACTCCAAGTGAGGTCTCACCAGTGTTCTGTACAGCGGCATAAGCACTTCACTCTTTCTACTGCTTATACCTCTCCCTATACATCCAAGCATTCTGCTGGCATTTCGTGCTGCTCTATTACATTGTCTTCCCACCTTTAAGTCTTCTGAAATAATTACTCCTAAATCCCTTTACTCAGATACTGAGGTCAGGACTGTGTCAAATATTCTATATTCTGCCCTTGGGTTTTTACGCCCCAGGTGCATTATCTTGCACTTATCCACATTAAATTTCAGTTGCCAGAGTTAGTTCTGACCATTCTTCTAGTTTTCCTAAATCCTTTTCCATTTGGCGTTTCCCTCCAGGAACATCAACCCTGTTACATATCTTTGTGTCATCAGCAAAAAGACAAACCTTACCATCGAGGCCTTTTGCAATATCACTTATGAAGATATTAAACAAAATTGGTCCCAGTACAGATCCCTGTGGAACCCCACTGGTAACATGACCTTGTTTTGAATGTTCTCCATTGACTACAACCCTCTGTTGTCTGTCACTCAGCCACTGCCTAATCCACTCAACAATATGGGAGTCCATGCTCAATGACTGCAGTTTATTGATAAGTCTTCTATGTGGGACAGTGTCAAAAGCCTTACTAAAATCTAGATATGCGATGTCTACTGCACCTCCACCGTCTATTATTTTAGTCACCCAGTCAAAAAAATCTATAAGATTTGTTTGACATGATCTCCCTGAAGTAAACCCATGTTGTTTTTCATCTTGCAATCCATGGGATTTTAGATGTTCCACAATCCTATCCTTTAATAGGGTTTCCATTAATTTGCCTACTATTGATGTCAGACTCACTGGTCTATAGTTGCTCGATTCCTCCCTACTACCTTTCTTGTGAATGGGCACGACATTTGCCAATTTCCAATCTTCCGGGACGACTCCTGTTACTAATGATTGGTTAAATAAATCTGTTAACGGTTTTGCCAGCTCACCACTAAGCTCTTTTAATAATTTTGGGTGTATCTCATCAGGCCCCTGTGACTTATTTGTCTTCACTTTAGACAGCAAACTTAGAACATCTTCCTCTGTAAAGACACATGCATCAAACGATTTATTAGTCATCCTTTCTAGTGGAGGTCCTTCTCCTTCTTTTTCTTTTGTAAAAACTGAACTGAAGTATTCATTAAGGCAGTCCGCTAGCCCTTTATTCTCTTCTACATACCTTCCGTCCTTTGTTTTTAATTTAGTTATTCCTTGTTTTAATTTCCTTTTTTCATTTATATATCTGAAGAATGTCTTATCCCCTTTTTTCATAGACTGAGCTAGTTTTTCTTCTGCCTGAGCTTTAGAAGTTCTTATAACTTGCTTGGCCTCTTTCTGCCTAATCTTGTAGATTTCCTTATCTTCATTGCTCTGGGTTTTTTTATAATTACAAAATGCTAGCTTTTTATTTTTAATGATTTGGGCCACTTCTGCTGAGTACCACAGTGGTCTCTTCCTTTTTTTGCTTTTACTGACAAGTCTAATGCAATTTTCTGTTGCCTTCAATAATGCACCTTTTAAGTAGTCCCATTTCTCCTGGACTCCATGTAATCCGTTCCAGTCTGATAAGGACTCATTTATGACTAATTTCATTTTTGAAAAGTCTGTTTTTCTAAAATCTAAAACTTTTGTTTTTGTGTGGTGGGACTCTTTCACAGTTCTAATATTAAACCACACTGACTGGTGATCACTAGATCCCAAGGTTTTGCCTACAATGACATCATATACCGAATCCCCATTTGTGAATACCAAATCCAAAATGGCCTCCCTCCGGGTTGGCTCCTCAACCATTTGTTGTAGGGATAACCCCAGTAGGGAATTTAGAATATCTGTGCTCCTGGTAGAACTTGCTATTTTGGTTTTCCAGTTTATATCTGCAAGATTGAAATCTCCCATAATGATAACTTCTCCTTTCATTGTCATTTTAGCTATTTCTTCAACTAGTAGATCATCTAGTTCTTTAACTTGACCAGGTGGTCTATATATCACACCTACACGAGTTACTGCATGATTAGCAAACTGCAATGTAACCCAAACTGACTCTATGTTGGCCTCACCAACTTGTATTAGGTTAGATTTAATGCTATCTTTCACATACAGGGCCACTCCTCCTCCTTTCTTGCCTTCTCTGTCTCTTCTGTATAAAGAGTACCCTGGTATGGTTATGTCCCAGTCATTTCTTTCATTAAACCATGTCTCCGTAACAGCCACTAAATCTACATTCTCAGATGCCATTATTGACCCAAGTTAATTGATTTTTTTTTACTTAAACTGTGAGCATTTGTAGACAGGACTCTGAGCTTATCATTTCTTAACCTCTGTGCTTCTGACCTGTTCTGGCATTGTTTCGGGGGGCAATTGGACTCTTTTATTTTCACTCTTTTGCCCCCCTTCCTAGTTTAAATACTCTTTCGCAAATTCTCTCTCTGCACCCTCTTCACTCTCTGCTGTGTACACACCCCAAAGACACCACCACCACCTTAATAATTTTTACTGCCCGCTGAGTGAACCTTCTGATGGCCGTCAAGCATGCAACCCGTGGCACCCGTGTGGATCTGGTATTACCGCCACAAATTGCATGCAGACCTGCCTCTTCTTCTCCTCCTCCTACTCCATTCTCTGTCTCCTCCTCGTCTGACTCCTCCTTTTCCACTGCTACCACCTCTTCCGCTGTGCATTCCAAGCTCCCCAGAACCTATTTAACGTGCCAGGTGAGATGTTGCCATGCTGTGCTGTGGCTGTTGTGCCTGGAAGCCAAGAGCCACATCGGACCTGCACTCATTTCAGCTTTGCGGTCACAGGCCGATCAGTGGCTAACCTCGCTCAATTTGACAGTTGGTAAAGTGGTGTGCAACAACGGTGCCAATCTTCTGAGCACGCTGAAACAGGGCAAAATGACACACTGATGCATGGCACACATCCTGAACTTAGTCGTGTAGGATTTGTTGCAAAATACCCCGGGGTCTAGGATGTCTTTCGGCAGGCCAGGAAAATCTTTGCCCATTTTGGAAGATCTTTCATGGCCATGGCTTGCCTTGGTGACGTTCAGCGGGGACACCACCTACCCGTTAGATGTCTGATTTGTGACTGCCCGACATGATGGAACTCTACCTTGTGTATGCTTGATAGGCTGCTCAAGCAGAAACGTGCAGTTAACGACTACCTGTACAAACTCTGCGGCAGGACAGGTTCTGGAAAGATTATTTTTTTCCCCCGAGTCAGTGGCTGCTCGTGCGCGATGCATGCAGACTTCTGCGGCCATTTGATGAGATCACCAAACTGGTCAGTCACAGCCAGGGTATCAGCCAGGGTATCATCAGTTAAATCGTAACTTACGCCTTATTTCTGGAGCATGAATTGCGTTGTGTCATTGATCAAGCCATTGAGGAGCAGCAGATAAGGAAGTCGCAATGCTGGATGAATTTCCTGGGGGGGCTACTCCATCTGAGACAAGTCAACAGAAGTCTGAAGAGGAGTCATAAAAGGACGGTGCCGGGGTGGATGAGGCAGAGGAGCAAGAAGAGCTAACTTGAAACTTTTCTGGGATCCCTGGTGTTGTCTGTGGCTGGGGGGTGGAGCCCGAGGACGATATTATACTGGATGATGAGCAGGAGCCATGCCACTCCACTGCTTCCAGTTTTGTGAAAATGGGGGCATTCATGCTTCAGTGTTTGAAGAGGGACCCCCTTATAAAAAGCATAAATGGCAAGGACCAGTATTGGGTGTCAACATACTTAGACCCCCAGTAAAAACACAAAATGGCGGACATGTTACCAGCATCACTTCGAGGCCTTACTTCGAAAAATGCTGCATTCTGCTTTTGTGGGCACTGCAGAGGAATTTCCACTCACAGAGAAACAGTTGTGAGTACCAATACAACAGCGCATGCAAGAAGAGGGCGGTTTGAAGATGTGTTGGTCACTTCAGATATGAGATCATTCTTGCAGCCAACCCTCCTGGTCCAGCCTCAGGGAATGCCTAGACAGACAGGTGTCTGAATACATCGGGTTAATGGCTGATGTAGATGCTCTGAGAAGCGAGAGCTGGCACAATTTGCCATGGAACTCTTAGCTTGGCCTTCGTCCAGTGTCTTGTCTGAAAGGACATTCAGCGCAGCAGAGGGGATCACCCGCCTAGCTCACGACAGTGTGGACTACCTCACATTTATAAAAATGAATGAGGCATGGATCTCAGAGGAATTCAACGCCTATGACGACCACCACGTTTAATTGAATTTCCTCATGCTAGCCCACACATATCCTACAACACCAAGAACAAAGAATGGTCCCTGTCATGTAAATAATGAGGCATAAAAGGCCTTTTCTGTCCATTGAATGCCTAATGTTTTGGGCCTCGGAGGAATTCGACACCTGTAACGACCACGTGTTTTAACTATTATCATTAGTTTTTTTTTTCAAGAGGGGGGGTTTCGTTAGCCATGTTTTTAATCCAATTTTGTATTTTTAGTTTTTTTAAACCTATGTAATTTACCTGTATTTGTACTGGCCTTCAGTAAAATTCATATCCATTGACCGCCTAATATACCTCCAGCCACATAGTCACTTGATCTTTTCTGTATGGTGAATGCATAATTTTGGGGGCCTGTAAATACACTGTCCTGCAGTAAAATTGATATCAATGACCGTGTAATCTACCTTTAGCCAAATACTTACTTGTTCTTTTCTGTTCACTGAATGCATAATTTTTGGGGCCTGTAGTCAACTGGTCTGCTGTAAAATTGATATCCATTGACTGTGTAATCTACCTTTAGCCACATACTTACTTGTTCTTTTCTATCCGCTGAATGCATAATTTTTGGGGTCTGTAGTCCACTGGCCTGCTGAAAAATTGATATCCAATGACCGTGTAATCTACTTCCAGCCACATACTTACTTGTTCTTTTTTGTCTGCTGAATGCATAATTTTGGGGGCCTGTAGTCCACTGGCCTGCTGTAAAATTGATATCCCATGGCCGTGTAATTTGCCTCGTCACATACTTACTTGTTCTTTTCTGTCCGCTGAATGCATACTTTTTGGGGCCTGTAGTCCACTGGTCTGCTGTAAAATTGTTACCCAATGACCGTGTAATCTACCTCCAGCCACATACTTACTTGTTCTTTTCTTTTTGCTGAATGCATAATTTTGGGGGCTTTTAGTCAACTGGCTTGCTGTAAAATTGATATCCAATGACTGTGTAATCTACCTCCAGCTTTTATGTACTTTTATTTTGTATGTACACTATTGCTCTACCTTTTTGATTAATATTAATAAAAAGTTTGATAGTGAGAAATTTAGAAAGTTATCCAATTGCTATCTAATACTGCAGATACTTTGCTGGAATTAAAAGTGAGTCCCAGATGTGGGACCTGCACCTATCCAACATTGATGGCATATCCTATCAATATGTCATCAATTGCCAGTCCCAGATATGAATACCCCTTTAATAGTGGGAATAGCTAGTCCTATACCCATGAGGGCTGCATGGGTTTAACGCATTCTCTGGACTATAACAAGGGGCATTGGCAGGAGCCAGGATCCAGTGGAGGAGAGTGGGTAAGTGTGGTACCCTTTGCAGGTCTGGACAGGAGGGGGTATACCAAAACACCTCCCTTCCCCAAGTACACAGTAATCTTCAGTTTTTGCATTTTTGTTCTTTACTTTGTGCCTTCCAAGAGTCCTAACTTTTTTTTCTGTTAAAATAGCCGTATGAGGGCTTGTTTTTTGCAGGATACAAATGGAGCCATGTTATATTGCATACAATGTAGTAGAAAACAAGAACAAAATTCCAAATGGGGTCAAATTGGGAAAAAAAACCTTTTCAGCCATTTCGTTTTTACAGCGTTCCCTATGTGGTAAAACCTGTTTACTTCATTCTGCATGTCAGTATGATTACAGCAATACCACATTTATATAGTTGTTCTTGTTTTTTTAATAAAAACTTATGATATGGGAAGCTTCAGCAGCGGAACATTTTCTAGAGAAATATGTACATGGATTTATGCAAGCGAAGGTAGATAGAACCACTCCCACTCCAACCTCAGAAGCGTTGACCTCCACAACAAAAGGTCTATTCTTATTCAGGTGTGCAAGAATAGGAGCTTCTACAAAACATTTTTTCAACCTTTTTAACAACATCCGTACCTTTCTTGGTTACATCTGTGAGAGGTTTGGCAATAATAAAGGCTTTTTTAAATAAATTGTCTATAATAATAGCCAAAGCCCAAGAATCGCTGCAAGGCCTTGAGAGACTTTGGTTGAACCTAGTCCTTAATCGCCTCAACCATAACTGGGTCCATACGAAAAGAATAGAGGGATATAATATACCCTAAGAATGGTACTTCTTTGACACCAAACAGACATTTTTCTAATAGATTTTTGCGTAATATCCGTAGAAAAGCTTTCACATGACAAACATGAGAATCCAGATAGAAGAGTACATCTAAACAGACAATCAAAAATTGTCCTAAAAATTCTAGAAACAAATCATTCACCATACTTTGAAAGCACATAGGGGCATAGCTTAAACCAAATGGCATATGCAAATACTCAAAGTGTTCGGGGTATTAAAGACTGTTTTCCACTCGTTCTATTCCTTGATGCAAATGAGAGTATAAGCCCCCCAAAGGTCTAACTTGGTGAATCATTTAGCTCCCTGGATATGATTAAAGAGGCCAGGTATCAAAAGCAAATGATAGCAGTTCTTGACCATGATCCTAACCTCAGGATAGGCCATTGGTATCTGATCACCCGGGACCCCCGCCAATTAGTTGTGTGAGAAGGCACCGGTGCTCCTGTGATTGTCACGACCTTCTCTGTGCTTACCAAGCATAGCGCGGTACATTGTATAGCAGATGTGCTTGGTATCGTGCTCAGCCCCATAGAAGTGAATGGGGCTGAGCACAATCTCAAGCACAGCTGCTATACAATGTATGGCACTGTGTAATGTAATCACAGAGAAGGCCACAGTGCTCACAGGAGCGCCGATGCCTTCTCAAGCAGCTAATCAGAGGCGGTCCAGGGTGTTGGACCCCCACCAATCAGATACTGTTGATCTCTCCTGAGGATAGGTCATCTGTAGTAAAATCCTGGAAAACCCCTTTAATTACCATTATCTTAAGCATTAAGTAGTGACCATATTTTGACAACACAAATAAGTATTATCCCATTTACATGAGTTTATTTGATTCAGTCACTTGCAGTAATGTTCATTTATTCATAAAAATAAAACACAATCTAAAACTGGCTGCACATTTTGTGACAAGTACTGTTGCTGAGAGTACAGCTGTTCAAACTGAATTTGGAATAATACACAAGCTTTATTCCAAACACAATGATTAGCCAAAAAAAAAGATCCCAAAAATTATTTATGTGCTATGAGCTGTAATATAACAAATTCATTTTTTAAGTTTTATCCTACAATATTTTCTGCATTATCGATAAAAAAGTTATATTTGTTTTCTAAAGTATAATGAAATCTAACATATTATGAAAAAAGGCCCATTCCTACAAAGAAATCTCCAATTTAACATCAATATTTAACGGTTTTAGGGGACTGTCAGGAATGCAGTGCCGGCCTCAAATGTACTATCTAGCACAAAAAGTGTACTTTTTTCAACCGACAACGTAACAGCAATTTTAACAGTTTTATTGGACTGTCAGAAATGCAGCGTAGGCTGCAAATGTAATATCTAGCACAAAAATGGATTTTTTTTTTTTCAAACAACAATATAACAGCAGTTTTTAACGGTTTTAGTGGACTGTCAAAAATTCAGCGCAGGCTGCAAATGTACAATCTACACAAAAAGTGTGCTTTTTTTCAACTAACAATGTAACAGCAGTATTTAACGGTTTTATTGGACTGTCAAAAATGTAGCGCAGGCCGCAAATGTACTATCTAGCACAAAAAGTGTGTTTTTTTCAATCAACAATATAACAGCAGTATTAAACGGTTTTAGTGGACTGTCAGAAATGCAGAGCAGGCTGCAAATGTACAATCTACACAAAAAGTGTGCTTTTTTCAACCAACAATGTAACAGCAGTATTTAACGGTTTTATTGGACTGTTAGAAATGTAGCGCAGGCCACAAATGTACAATCTAGCACAAAAAGTGTGATTTTTTTCAACCAACAATGTAACAGCAGTATTTAACCGTTTTAGTGGACTGTCAGAAATGCAGCGCAGGCCGCAAATGTACAATCTAGCACAAAAAGTGTGCTTTTTTCAACCAACAATGTAACAGCAGTATTTAATGGTTTTAGTGGACTGTCACAGATGCAGCACAGTCTGCAAATGTACTATCAAGCACAAAAAGTGTGCTTTTTTCAACCAACAATGTAACAGCAGTATTTAATGGTTTTATTGGACTGTCAGAACTGCAGCGCGGGCCACAAATGTATTATCTAGCACAAAAAGTGTGATCTTTTTCAACCGACAATGTAATAGCAGTATTTACTGGTTTTATTGGACTGCCAGAAATGCATCGCAGGCCCAAAAATTTACTTTCTAGCACAAAAAATGAGAATTTGTGAACCAACAATGTAACACCAGTATTTACTGGTTTTATTTGACTGTCGGATATGCAGTGCCGGTGTCAGAAAGAGAAAAAAATTGCTTTAGGTCACACAAATATGTGATAGACTAAGGTAATTGAATTATTTTCACTGGCAGTTATGCACTGCAGGCCGCAGGGCTGCCAAAAAAGGGATTTTGTCCCCCTGAAATCTAACAGATGAATTTAATGAATAGATTTTCCCTGTAAGATATTCAGCAAAGGGGTACTTCACAGAAAAAAATGTGAATATGACCCCCCCCCCCCCCTTCCCGGGTCCCTGAAGTCACAGACGGATTACCCATATTATTTTCTCTTGGCACATATGCAGTGCAGGTGTCCTTAAAAAATGCCTAGATGTCGCCCACTGATCTATCAGAACAGGATTAAAGTAATGTCCCTGGCACACATGCAGTTGCAACAAACAGCTAATTTCTCTGTGGCACTGGGCTACAAAATTGTAGCATATAACCCACAAAAATAATCACTGTAGTTTGCAGATTTAACACCAAGAATACCAGAATTGTTTCCTAATCTCTCCCTCACAGCTGCAGCATCCTCTCCCTACACTAGTAAGAGCTGATGTGACGTGCGGCGCTACATGACTCCAGCTTATATAGAGGCTGGGTCACATGCTGCACTGGCCAATCACAGCCATGCCATTAGTAGGCATGGCTGTGATGGCTTCTAAGTGCACACAATTTAAACGCTTGTTGATTGGCTGCCCTGCAGTTTTTCAACACGCGCCATTAAATCGCCGAACTCGAACCCGAACTTTTACTGAAATGAAAAAATCGTAACGCTTGGTACAAATCAGAACTTTACAGTTCGGGTTTGCTCAACCCTAGCTCTGACTTCTTGGCATCTTTCAGAGGATTCTCCCCTTCAGGGTGCTCATTTTCCTTTGACTGAGCCAACCTGTCATCTCGAGAAGCTCTTGCCTCTAACTCTTCAAGCTTAGTCCTCATTTCTTCCACCTGCTGCTCGAGAGCATGCTTAGACTTCTCCAACCCATAGACGTTCTTCCCAACATCATCCTTTGAGCTCATGGAATCCACCATCTCTGCTCTGAATTGCTTGCTCAGCCTCTCAAATTCCTCTTGCTCCTCAAGCGCTTCTTCAAGAGCTCTAGCCAAGGAGAGAGCCTTGGTCTTTTTCTCCCGAGCATCAGCCTTCACTCGGTCATGTTCTTCGGCATATCGGGCCAAGATGTATTTCTCTCCCTGCCCTAGGCCGGACAAACTTCTTCTGTTTCTTTTTAGTTTTTCGCACAAGTTTGTTAGAAGTGCCCCGTTTTTAGGCCTCCTGTTCTAGCTGCTCCTAGCTGTGTTCTGCTGCAGCAGATATAGGAGTCTCACCATTCTCTTTTGGACACCCAGTGAGGGTTCCACCCAGGGCCCATTTGAACACTTTATCTATGTCTATCGCAGTTTTCTATGTTTCTTTGGAGCCTTTGCTTTTCACCTGGATATCAGGCTGTAGACCCTTCAGCTCACTTATTTCTGGCTGAGTCTCCTCCTTTGACCCTTCTGCAGCCTTCTTCTGTTTTTCTGGGAAGACAGCTAGTCCCTTCTCTAGTGACCTTGTGGAGTAAGAAAGATCATCTTGCTGTTTGCAGCTGTACCAACAAGTCAGGTCATCTGCCACAGCCTGGGTATGGGTCTCAGACACTAGGTGAAAGTCAACTCTCATCACATCTGGTATGACCACTATCTGGTCGCTACTCATAACCCCCTCAATTTCACAAGACCTCCATATGGTAACTTCCCTCGTGGAGTTGCTAACAGTCACAGCATATATGTCACTTATACTGCTCAAGCCCTTATTAATCCTGACCTCTAGGGGCTCCTATGAGCTAATTCCCACCTGGGACACCTCCCCAGCAACCATAGAACCCCGTGGAGACTGCATATCCACCTCTGGTACTTGTGGTACCCCCACTAGTATTGTCACACTTTCCTGTCCGTTCACCCCATTGGGTTCCCCCAACTGTACTTTCTCAATATTCATCAACACCTTTGTTTTTTTTTATAATTTTTATTCTAGGGGGTGCTATTCCCCTGACCACATCCTGTGACGGAAAAGTTAGTTTTTGTCTCTGGTCCTCTTGCTGGCGGGAATCAAGTATAACCCCCAGCGGAATTCTCCCGATCACCAACTCGTAGGACTTTTCCCACAGGCCCCACCATTTTGCAGCCATTATCACAGGTCAGTTTTCTAGCAGTACCTGCTCCAGCGAACAAGCAGGCCTCTAAGATGTTGTTGCCCCTGGTAACCACTTTGCCTTGTTCTCTTAGGTAACTTTTCAGCATGGACGGTTGCCAGCGCACTTAGCAAACGGTTGTCACCTTTCAGCAGGGATGCTTGCCTGCATCGTCCACCAAATGTGTGGGATTAGCTCTATCTCTGGTAGTTTCTGTCACAGATCTCACTGAAAACCATGTTGCAGTCCAAACACTGCATTTATTTTGGTACACCAGCAAGACCAGAACAACAAAACAATAAACAAACACTTGCCCGGCTGGGCTCTAACTAAACATACAACACAATCAAATGGTAAGTGAGAGGGGAAAAGGAATATCAGCGGCACTACGCTTCTCACCTGGGTGCCCCTTATCTTATGTCAAGAATCCAAAGGTGCTGCGGTTGCTTGCAGCGTGTATCAGGAGAATCAAAACGAGGAATGTAGATAAAGACGCGGCACTCACCACAGGTCTGCTCTAAGTGGCTTTATTGCAGTTCAACTTGCATGCTGCGCAGGCGGGGGAGCGGGATGGCCACGGTGTGCACCAGCAGTGACGGCCGTTTCGCGCAGAGGTTGCGCTTCCTCAGACCGGCTGTGACGTGCAGGCGCATGGACGTACCTTTAAAGGAAAGCTGCCTGTCATCACCATAGTGATCCCAGACGCTCCCCAGTGCGCAGCTGCGAAAATACAGAGAGAGACACAGAGAGGTAATGAAATCGTACACAAGAGTACACATTGCAAAATACTGCAAACATGCCCAAAAAGGGCAGGCTCCTAATTGGGTGACAACTACCATAAGCCTAATATAGGCGTACATACAGAGACATATGGATAATAATAAACTGGAAGCACGCAATTACTTGGAAAAGAAAGAAAAGGTACAGGGACGGGGCCATGATGTCGGGGGAATATCATTCTAAATAAATTGGTAAGGCAGAGGATAATGGAATCATAGAAAGACTGCCATGTCGTTCTTGTCATTGAGGCCATGGAATCCCATGGCCCCCGTCCTGATGATCCATCTGGCCTCCCGCTGCAGCAAAAGACGGTGGCGATCCCCACCCCAGTGGATGGGTACCACGGTCTCTATGCCGGCAAAGGAGAGGCCAGAGGGATCACCATTATGGGTAGAACGGACATGCTCAATTAAGCGAGGAGATCCTCGCCCAGTGCGTATGGAATTAAAGTGCTCACGCACCCTTTCAAGCAAAGGCCTAATAGTCTTGCCAATATAGAACCTATTACAGCTGCACAGGACAACGTAAACCACGTAGGATGTACGACACGTGATAAATTGGGTGACTTTATGTGTGACACCACCTAGCCGCAAACTCTTGGCTTGCGAATTATGGTGACAAAAGGAGCAAGAACCACACTTGAAGTTGCCCAAGGGAATCCTGCTCTGTAGCCAGTTCGACCGTTTAGGGGATCGGAGGACGCTGTGGACTAACCTGTCCTTCAAGGTGTGGCACGTCCTAAAGGTAATGAGGGGTCCGCTGGAGACCAAATCGCCCAAAGATGTTTCACTCTTAAGGAGGTCCCAATTATTGTAAATGGCCCGTTTGACTATTTCAGCTGCAGGGTTGAATTTAAAAATGAAAGCAAAGCCATCTCTGTTGCTATCGTGTACCCTATCGCTGAGGAGACTTGAACGAGGGAGTAGAGCCGCTCGATGAAGCGCATCCAATACAGTCCTCCTTGGGTAACCCCTCTCAAGCAGTCTCTCCTTCAGCTGGTGAGCCTGTTTAAAATAGTCTGCATCCGTACTGTTAATTCTGCGCAGCCGTATAAACTACCCAAAAGGGATCGCATGTTTGACGGCGGGGGGATGGAAACTGGTCTGGTGGAGCAGCGAGTTGGTGGCAGTGGGCTTACTGAAACCAGTGGTACACAGTGTACCGTCAACAGCGGAGACATGGACGTCAAGAAAATCAAGACCCATGCCCCCGAAGTTGAGGGTGAACTTCATGTTCATCTTGTTGGTTTCGTTGAGATACTGTACAAACTGCCGACACTGCCCTTCGCTGCCCGACCAGACCAGGAACACATCGTCGACATAACGCAGAAAACAGTGGATGTACGAAAGAAAGGGGTTACCCAAGGAGAAGATGTAGGTCTCCTCAAATACCGCCAGATACAGGTTAGCGAAAGTACATGACACAGGTGTGCCCATAGCTGTATCTAGTATCTGGCGGTACCACTGGCGATTAAACTGGAAGACATTGTTGGAAAGTATCAAGTGGAGAGATTCTAGTACAAACTGTGCAAAGATCGCGCTCTTGTCCGTGTAAACATACAATACAATCCCTGACTCACCTATATAGTGCTGTTCAGATACAGTGTCAGATCTGGTTTCCTCAGCCAAGCGTATACTAGCCCCCAGGCTGTAACACGGTCAGTCCAGGCTATTTCCCAGCCTCATGGTTTTTCAGCCAAGCCCGGCTGAAACCACACATCCAGAGTCTCACCTGGCCTCTGGTTGTAACTACACCCCCAACTGACAGTCTAGGATGGGTTTTTACTCCCCAGCAATGACTGTGGCACCTGGTGCTGCCTCAGACCTGCTGATTGACGGGGAAGAGATGAAAAAACAACTCCCCTAATAGCCATGAGGCCTGTCACTGCCTCACAGTATATATACACACACACGCTTATATATTTATGTGTGTGTGAAACGTACAAAATCAGCCGGTTACATCATACTTCTCTACTTCGCTGTCTTTATAAATATATATATATATATATATATATATATATATATAGACAAAAGAAGTAGGACTGCACTTCAGAATAGTGATGAAAACTAAGGATTTTAATCACCCATAATGTGGCAAAACTTGCGACGTTTCGGCTCACAAGAGCCTTCCTCAAGCATGGAAACAGTGAAAGTGGAGACCAATCAGAATGTGATTACAATCAAATTAAATTACATACATCTGATACAAATAAATAAAGTGCATGTGCATAAAGTGACAGGTGCCGTACGATCTACAACTTCAGGATAATATCCTTTTGTGTAGAATAAAATATATGCAAAACTCTATTTCAATTAGAATCACAATAAAAACAGTAATAATGTGGTGAATGAGGATCATAGAAATTCGACCTTAGGTTTCCATGGGGCCCGCATATACCATCGCGTTCATTGAGCGTCTCAATCTCTTTGTTGCGCATGTCCAGACTAACATCATCATATGAGTCACGGTGCAGAGGTTGGACGCATGCGTTCTGTCAAACCAACCTAAAAACGCCATTTTACTTAGGGGCAGCTTGCCCTATAGTTCCATTCATATTCATTACACAAATGCTGGCTGAACAGAATGTTTACTGAACGGAGTATAAGACCGCGGTAGGGATCTCCAGGGCCGGTGCTACCATAAGGCAGACCAAGCGGCCGCCTTAGGGCGCACCCTGGGGGAGGGCGGAAAAAATGTGATAATGGAGGGGGAGAAATGTGACATTGGGGGCTGATGGCTGGGGGATGATGTCTGACATGGGGTTCTGATCTGAGGTCTGATTAACATTGGGGGTCTGATTGGGGCTGTGAGCCTGAGGTGTAATGGAAAATATTTTTTTCTTATTATCCTCCTCTAAAACCTAGGTGTGTCTTAGAGGACGAAAAATATGGTCCTTAAACCAGCCATTGTCTGAAGCAGAGAGAAGATACCAGGACCACAGAGAGGAGAAGCGGGGGGGGGGGGGGGGCAAAATGTAGCTTCGCTTGTGTTGGCAAAAAACCTTGCACCGGCCCTGGGGATCTCCTACATACGTCAGCATCTGGACCGGGATCCCAACCTGCCGGGAGGGATCCCAACCATGGGGCCGCAAGTGTCAGAGGGGGACACCTCCATGAACTCCGCCGACACCCACAGCCCGATTGCTGGCAATAACGCAGTCATAGAGGGATTATCCCTCAACGTTGCAGAAACAGCATCAAACTAAAGGGTAGTAACATGTCTGGAGTGGCGCATGAAAGAGAGAACGCTGATGTCGACACCGGGCCATATTGCTCCCAAATGATCAAAGTTCAAGGATCCGCATCCAATGATGTGAGATTAAAATTTCTAAAAGGCAAAGAGAAATATATGCTTTAGTTTCTAAATAGATATTATATTATGATTACACATTGTTCTTTCACAGTTCTCCTGCACTATTATACAAGCATGAGAAAGGTAAACCGCACACATACAGAGGAGATCAGAGTGAACCACAAATCCAGTGGCTCTCACCTAAACTCCACATTGAGGCCTCTAGGGTGCAAGCTATCAAGATCATATATCCAGCGTAATTCTCTTTTCTTCAAAATTGTTAGGCGATCACCGCCTCTTCTGGGAAGTACAACATGGTCAATAATCCAGCATCTTACATCCCGTTCAGAATGCTCAAGGGATCTAAAATGCCTGTAAATCAGTGCGCTTTTTCCTTATTGAGTTTCTATGATTATTCAACCTCAATAAATGCAGAGGTGGGGAGGTTGGTGGATGGGGGTCCCACTCGCAATCTTAACCTGGGGGGATCAGGGCTGCATGGACTCCCTAACAGAGCAGCCCCAATCTCCTTAACACTCACTGATGAGATCAGAGGTGCGCTACTCAATGCTTTGATCTCATGATGTACTGTGTACGTCATGATGCGGTAGCTAACACCCCATCATGACATACACAGTATGTCATTAAGCTGTTAAATACTATTAAATTTATATAAATGTGACATTGGTGTAATTGTGTTGAACCAAAGAATGAAGGTAACAGATCAGTTTTACCACATAGGGAACACTGTAAAAATAAAACCTGTAAAACTGTGGTGGTATTGCATTTTTTTTTCAATTCCATTGAAATTTTTTTCCAGATTATCACGACTTTATTTGTAATATAAAGTGGTGTCGTTAGAAAGTACAACTTGTACAGCATGTAAATGAAAAAAAAAAAAAAGTTTTTGACAAGTGGCATTACATGGTGGGAGAATCCAGCGATTTTTTTTTTTTTTTCATTTTTGATTTTTACTCCCTGCATTCCTGGATGCAGGGAGTAAAAATCAAAAATGAAAAAAAATAATAATCGCTGGATTCTCCCACCATGTAATGCCACTTGTCAAAAAGTGCTCAAAACACCTTTTATATAATTTTATACTGTCCCTGAGGATCCATGTTCTTCAACCACACATCTGTTTTTTTGGGGGGGGTTTTAATGCCACACTTCCAATTTGCAGCATACCAGTACTTCCAGCCTACATTTCCCAGTCAGCAAAGGCTCAGCCAGCACGAAATCTAACCAAAACATGGTTGGAGGAGACTAAGGCCCCTTGCAGACGAGCGTGTGCGGATTATGTCTGGATTTATTGCGAATGCGTTCAGTGAAAAACATGCGATTTCGCAAACAAAGTCATTCAGTTTTGTCTGCGATCGCGTTCAGTTGTTTAGTTTTTATTGCGACGGTTGCAATGAGATTTAATGGCGCGTGATGAAAAACTGAAGGTATACAAACAACATCTCTTAGGAACCATCCGTGAAAAATGCATTGCATCCGCACTTGCTTGCGGATGCAATGCGATTTTCACACAGCTCCATTCACTTCTATGGGGCCAGAAATGCTTGAAAATCACAGAATAAAGAACATTTTGAATATCAACGCACATGTACACAGCCCCCGCAAGGAATACTCGTTCGTGTGAAAGGGGCCTAAGTGTATTCCTGGCAGATCCCCCATCCTCATGGACATTGCATACAGTAGGATCCAAGAAGGTCAAAGAGACCAGACCCCTACTGATCATAAAGCATTAGCATATACTAGCCATATGTTATCCCTTTATAACCATAAATGTTCTCAGAACTTGTCTAGGGGAAAGGATGCTTTGGGTTGTTAAACTAGGATTGCAAAATTAGAATTTTCCACATAATACCTTTTTCAGATGTTCATATATAAAATGATGTACATTACAAAAATAAATGAAATAAAGGTTTTTACTATACTGATATATGGCATGGTTCATAGATGGCATGGTTCATTTGATATGGGTATTTGGGTACAAGTGAATTAGCTAATTATATGTAAAAGCTTTTAATAATGTGGTGTGCATTTATACTGAAGAACCATTGTTCACAGGAACATGTGTTATCCTCATGTTCCACAAGTAAGGAAAGATATATCACACACATATTGCTGACTTCCTAAAAAAAGCATTTGCGGTTTTGCTTTGTTCTCCTGAGTAGCTAAGTTTGACATTATTATACAGCAAAATATTATTTCTCTAAAGCAGCACATTACAGAGTACGTTAGTTCTCCTGCCATGTATGTTCCCAAA
The DNA here is from genome assembly GCF_014858855.1 of Bufo gargarizans. NCBI lineage: Eukaryota > Metazoa > Chordata > Amphibia > Anura > Bufonidae > Bufo > Bufo gargarizans. Next base: position 308,183,678 of record NC_058083.1, on the reverse strand, counting down.
TAGAACAATTTTAAAGTATCTTGTCCATGCCTCGGAAAATCCACACCCTTCCACTACATGTACTGTCTTTTACCGGAGGTAATCGCAGGTGAGGCCTGCTGCTGTAATCACAGAGGGATAAAACAACCCTCTGTGTATGACTTGGAAGAAGATAGGCTGAGGAAGCCTGAGGCCCTTGCACACGACAGTACGTATTTTGCCGTCCACAAAAAACAAATCCGCAAAAAATATGGATGACATCCGTGTGCATTCTGTATTTTGCAGAACGGAACAGCTGGCCCCTAATAGAACAGTCCTATCCTTGTCCGTAATGCAGACAATAATAGGACATGTTCTATTTATTGGCGGAACGGACATTCGGACATACGGAAATGGAATGCACATGGAGTAACTTCCTTTTTTTTTTTGCGAACCTATTGAAGTGAGTGGTTCCGCATAAGGTCCGCAAAAAAGTGGATACTGAAAGAAAATATGTTTGTGTGCAAGAAGCCTGAGAGAGAGGGGAGCCTGAGAGGCTCTGTGTGGTCTCAGCCAAGAGGGCTGAGGGGCCACAAGGCTTTTTAAAGCCTGAAATTTTGGGGGGCCCAGCAAAGCCTATGGAAAGAGGGTCGGACGGTTAGAAGGACTTCTGGACCATCTCCCCCCAAGGGTGCTGGTGTGGTCACAGCCTGGAGCTGCTGGACTGTATATGGCTGAGGAACCTAATCCTGAGGAATCTAATCCTGTGTGTGAACAGCACTCTATAGGTAAGGTAGAGACAACACGTGTATTAGGTAGAGCCCAGACGGGCTGGTGTTTATTTTCGACGTTTATATGTGTGATGGTGCTGAAGTGCCAAAATAAAGCACCTTTTAGACTTGAACTCCGTTGTCAGAGGAGAAGTCTGTGATTGTGACCCCCTGAGAGAGAGTGATCCCTTATATCCTGTGGCATATGAATAGTTATGTTTATTGCACTTGGTATACAAAATAACTATTTATAACTAGAAATTCAACTGTAGTTGTGGCACATTGTGGGCATCTTTACAACCAACTCGTCTTCATCAGGTCTCAGTTCCCGCTGCCTTCCTTCAGTGCTACTCAAACATTCTATAGTGGATAATCATCTAAAGTTGATGTTTTAGAGCTGTGACCAGGATATACTTTAAGCCAATTTCATGTTGTGCCTATTCAGTGGTTTTATAGGATATCTCAGCACCAAAAAGGAAGGCAGTGTTTCAAGTAGCATCAGAAACAGAGTGTTTTTTACAGCTAGAAGGTGAGCACAGTGTACCACCCTCAGACATTTGCAGCTGTATATAAGCAGGTAAACATAATATATAGACAGCGAGAGGGTCTGTTTGCTTTAAAATGATAGGGCTGATAGAGTGTGTCCCAGTCTGGAACTGACAATTATAATGAGATAACTGAACAGCGCTATTATTAGGCTTAGAGGAATTTCCCAACTACCAAAACCAATGACCACACATAATACTGTACATTTACTAAAGACTGGTATTTCATACACTATTCTTAATAAATAGCAAGTTGGAGTAATATGTGCCAAATTTTTTAGGAAGCGCACGCCTATGACTAAATTAATTGCATCGTGTGCTGCCCATGTGCCTAAAACTGGCATAGATTTCAGTTACTATTAGTAACAGTGTTATAATTCTAATGATCTTAAATGTGTTGGCAAGTGGAAGCTCTGCAGCCCTTACACCGAGCCCCACCCACTTTTTGTAGAAATGGTATGAGTGACGGAAAGTTGAAAATGTAGTGAAATTGCAGCTTTTTTATGCCACAACATCAGTGTGAACTTTTGTACATGTGAGTCTTAGAGTATATTACACATGCAAATATCGAGGTCACTGAATCAGTCATTAACAAGAGGGGAGAAAGAAGCACCAGGGGTATGGTATCTTATTGTAAAACTGTATAAGCTATGTGGTTGATTGCACTTAGACTCAGACATTAATAATTTTCTCTGTATGTGAAGTTGATAGAGATGAGCGGACCCATGGATGTTAATTTTAATTTGGATTTAAACAATCATAGGTAAAGGGATATTTCCCTAACAAAATCTTGGTGCCCAACATGGGGCTCAACTAAAGGACACTTCATCTGGTCTCCGACAAATTGGACGTTCCGGTTTGGGATTTGAAAATATAAGAAATAGAGCTATAAGGTAAGAGACTTTATCTTACACTATATCTGTGACTCCCTGAGTGGTTTGTCCGGTTCGAGGATCTGGTGATTGAATGTACGTATAAGTCCTTTTCTAGTTGAGCCTATTTTTGGCAAGAACCTGAAAATGACTATGATTGTTGTATTTTGAGACCTAAGAGATAGACAGTTTCAATTGGGAAGTTTTTGGTTTAGTTTTGGGAGTTTTCGTATATGCCTTATTTGTTCTTTATTGTATGTGGAAAATCTTGGAAAATTACAGGAAGGGTAATCAAAGTCCTTGGACTCTAATATCCGGTTTGTGAGGTTTTGATTGGTTAAGAAACTCAGTAACAGAATACACTAGGTAAGGTAAATATAGTGGGGAAATTCTGAGGAAACTGAGGGAAAATAGACGTCTGAATAATTGTTTAGCTTTGTGTAAAAAAAAGATTGACATAAAAAATGGGGAACAATTTCAGTATACCAGAGGGTTACAAAACAGCTAAGACTTTAGTCGAAGAAAGGGAAGGAAAAGAAGGTTTGAAAAATATTGACAGGGTGTTGAAGAAGGTAGGAATGAAGGATTGAAATTTGAACGTGGATACTTGAGAAAGATTTAGAAGGACATATTGTGTATAATATGTGAGAGTGAATATAGATCGCACATCCTCAATGCTATGTTTTTGATATGACAACTGTTTTTCAGCATAATAAAACATGGCTTTTCAGCACAATTTATAATAAATATAACCCTATACTATGCACTAAAAGAGGCATTGGTATACAGTTTGATCAAAGAGCATAGGCCCACTTACAACGGCAAGGTTGCCTCTTCAAGTGGCGACCTACACTAACTTTGGCACCGCACTGCACGGCGACCACCAGCGCCCCCACGCCGCATCACATTTGGTTGGATAAAGGATCTTGGATGTGAAGAAGTAGTTAATACCTGGGTTAAAGTGGCAGCGGAAGTTGAAACTGAGGGGTGGTGAGGAGAAGTAGAGGTAGACTGTTGAATACTCTGAAATAAAAAGACAATGATGCTGACGAACGACCTCCCCCATATCCAACTGCCCCAAGTCCTCCAAGAGAGAATGGACCAGAGGGGTGGACTTGTAATGTCTGTGGCAATCAGAATCTAGACTGGGCCTTTGCCCCTGTACCCCACAGATCTGTAGGACTCTACCCTGTTCTGACTAAGACAATACTCCTACCCAGACCCACAACAGAACAACAGAGGGCGATGGGAGGAGGACCTGATACAACCTCAAGACCACCTGGACAGGTCATTGGAGCGACCAGCCGGAACCAGGAACCAGAATTTCTATACGCCAGTGTGACTAGTTTCAGTGTGACTGAGTACCACCCCTGGAGTCCAAAAGACCAACTCAGACTTTTGACCCAACTGCCCAACCCTCTGACGAGACCTATGCCTACTTATAGGACTCTTCAACAGATACAGGTGACTTATGGGGCTACGTGGACTGACTTGAAGGATCTTATGTTGCTGAAGATGGGCAAGTCAAACCATCAAATGTTGAATGAATATATGAACGAACACAGAAATGGCTCCATGAATATTATGACTAGAGACTAGGTCAAGACTAGGTATACTGTTCCTTGCAAGATACTCAGAGGGTAAACAAAAACACACTCAGATCAGGCTGTACCTTCTCCACAGAAATAGTGTACACTGTTTCTTAGAACTCCTGTCTGGTTTTATCCCAAGGCCTGGATGCCCTAATACTGGACTTTATCCTTGGTAGAAAATCTTCCTCCCATATTTATCCTTGCTTTACATTAATGATTCCTCTGCCCTTCAGCTTACTTGTTATAGCTGGAAACACAGGCTCTGCTTGGCTTGTGGGAACTGCAGGTTTCTCCCAGGAGGCACACTCTACGCATGGGGTGACTCTTCTGAGCTAACTGTAGCTCTTTATCCTCAGGCAGGCTAGGATCCCTCCACTAGCCTCCTGGTAGCAACTAGAAGCCTGGACTGTCTAGCTGCATGTCAGGAGGAGGCCCTCACTTCTGTCTCCACAGACTCCTGACTACAGACTAACTCCTCCCTGTCTGGGCCTGTACTAGGGGCTCTCTATCTCCCTCTAGTGTCTATGATGCTACACTACACCCCAATAGGCCTGCTATACATATCACAGGGGAGCAATACATATAACAGCATATAGAAAATACATTAAAATGGACGGTTAAACATACTGCCACTGCCCCTTAGGAGTAGGAGGAAAACGTGGCCCAATTGACATTTGTGTAGTGCCCACCTTTACCTAGTGGGACACTACACATGAACATGTGGAGTCACTGTGGGTAGAGATACATGGAGCTAAAAACAATAATAAATTACTAATAGGAGCTTACTATAAACCACCTAATATACCAGAGTCCACATAAAATCTACTACTAAACGAGATATACAAGGCGGCAAATCATAATGAGGTGGTTATTATGGGGGACTTCAACTACCCAAATATAGACTGGGAAACTGAAACTTGTATATCTCATAAAGGAAACAGGTTCTTGGCAATAACCAAAGACAATTACCTTTACCAACTGGTTCAGGACCCGACTAGAGGGATGGCCATGCTGGACTTAGTATTAACTAATAGGCCTGACAGAACAACAGGCGTTCAGGTTGGGGGACACCCGGGAAATAGTGAACATAAAGTAATAACCTTCCAATTATCATTCAAAAGAGGATTTCTACAGGGAGGAACAAAAATACCAAACTTCAAAAAAGCAAAATTTAGCCAACTAAGAGAGGCCATAGGCCTAACTAACTGGGACAAAGTCCTCAAAAATAAAAATACAGCCACAAAATGGGATATCTTTAAAAGCATCCTAAAATCTCATTGTGAGAGGTACATACCATATGGTAATAAAAGGTTACGGAACAAAAAGAAATCAATGTAGATAAATGGAACTGTCAAGAATGCAATAAATGACAAAAGGAAACCATATAAATCACTAAAACTAAAGGGTAGCACGGAAGCACTGAAAAACTATAAGGAAAAAATAGAACATGTAAAAAAGTAATAAAAGCGAAACTAGAGACCGAGAGATTAATTGCCAAAGAGAGTAAAACAAATCCTAAAATGTTCTTCAATTATGTAAATGTTAAAAAGTATAAATCTGAAGGTGTCGGCCCTTTAAAGAGTAATGAGGGGGGAGTCGCAGAGAGCGAAGAGGATAAAGCAAAGCTGTTAAATATTTTTTTCTCCAAAATATATTCACTGAGGAAAATAAACTGTCAGATGACATGCAGAATGTAAAAATAAATTCCCCATTAAAAGTGTCTTGTCTGACCCAGGAAGAAGTATAACAGCGACTAAAAAATAGACAAATCGCCAGGACTGGATGGCATACACCCGGTATCCTAAGGGTATTAATTAACCACTACAGGACCGCCGCACACAGGATTGCGCCCTGGCGGTGGCTCTGTTATTCCTCCTGGACGCGCCGGCGCGTCCTCTTGCGAGAAGCGAGATTTCCTGTGAACGCGCGCACACAGGCACGCGAGTTCACAGGATCGGCAGGTAAACGAGTGCATCTACAGCCTGCCAGCTGCGATCATTCGCTGGCAGGCTGCAAATGCGATTTTTTTCAACCCCTAAAAGGTATATTAGACGCTGTTTTGATAACAGCGTCTAATATACCTGCTACCTGGTCCTCTGGTGGTCCCTTTTGCTTGGATCGACCACCAGAGGGCACAGGCAGCTCTGTAAAGTAGCACCAAGCACCACTACAATACACCCCCTCTTTCACTTATTAACCCCTTATTAACCCCTGATCACCCCATATAGACTCCCTGATCACCCCCCTGTCATTGATCACCCCCCTGTAAGGCTCCATTTAGACGTCCGTATGTGTTTTGCGGATCTGCGGATCAGCAATACACCCCAAAACACATTTCCCTACTTCTTCTGAGTACGGCGATACCACATGTGTGACACTTTTTTGCAGCCAAGATGCGCAAAGGGGCCCAATTTCCAATCAGTACTTTCAGGACAGGGCATTTTTACGAATTTGGATTCCACACTACTTCACACGCTTTAGGGCCCCTAAAATGCCAGGGCAGTATAAATACCCCACATGTGACCCCATTTTGGAAAGAAGACACCCCAAGGTATTCCGTGAGGGGTATGGTTAGTTCATGTAAAATACATTTTTTTGTCACAAGTTAGTGGAATATGAGACTTTTTTTAAAAAAATATATCATTTTCCGCTAACTTGTGACAAAAAATAAAAACTTCCATGAACTCACTATGCCCATCAGCGAATACCTTAGGGTGTCTACTTTCCGAAATGGGGTCATTTGTGGGGTGTTTCTACTGTCTGGGCATTGTAGAACCTCAGGAAACATGACAGGTGCTCAGAAAGCCAGAGCTGCTTCAAGATGCGGAAATTCACATTTATTTATCTATAACTTTTACCCAAACCAATAAATATACACTTATTGCATTTTTTTTCAATCAAAGACATGTAGAACAATAAATTTAGAGAAAAATGTATATAGAAATGTAGTTTTAATAGAAAAATTTTACAACCGAAAGTGTAAAATGACGTTTTTTTGCAAAGATTTTGGTCAATTTTGATTAATAACAAAAAAAGTTAAAATGTCAGCAGCAATGAAATACCACCAAATGAAAGCTCTATTAGTGAGAAGAAAAGGAGGTAAAATTAATTTGGGTGGTAAGTTGTATGACCGAGCAATAAACCGTGAAAATAGTGTAGTGCAGAATTGTTAAAAGTGGTCTGGTCATTAAGGGGGTTTAAGCTAGGGGGGCTGAGCTGGTTAATGTCATAGCCAGACCCTTATTTCTGATATTTGCGGACTCTATACTAACAGGGAATGTCCCACAGGATTGGCGCATGGCAAATGTGGTGCCAATATTCAAAAAGAGTCCAAAAACAAAGCCTGGAAACTATAGGCCGGTAAGTTTAACATCTGTTCTGGGTAATCTGTTTGAAGGTTTTCTAAGAGATACTATGTTAGAGCATCTCAATGGAAATAAGCAAATAACGCCATATCAGCATGGCTTCATGAGGCATCGGTCATGCCAAACTAATTTAATCAGTTTCTATGAGGAGGTAAGTTCTAGACTTGACAGGGGCAAATCAATGGATATCGTATATCTGGACTTCTCCAAAGCATTTGACACTGTACCACACAAAAGGTTAGTATATAAAATGAGAATGCTCGGACTGGGAGAAAATGTCTGTATGTGGGTAAGTAACTGGCTCAATGATAGAAAACAGAGGGTGGTTATTAACGGTACACACTCAGATTGGGTCACTGTCTCTAGTGGAGTACCTCAGGGGTCAGTATTGGGCCATATTCTCTTCAATATAATTTTTAATGATCTTGTAGAAGGCTTGCATATGCTCCATTGGTGCCCATAAGCTGCTTTGGGTGCCACCCTGCTGTGAACACGGTTCCTTCTCATCATCCTCCTCCTCATCATCCTGCAGAACTATGCCCTGGCTATACAGTTGTCTACCCTGCCTCTGTTGGTGCAGCAACCCACCCTCTGAGCCACTTGTGCAGGACTGGCCTGATAACCGTGGAAATGATCCTTCTTCCTCCTCCTCTTTCTCATGTGCCACATCCTCTTTCCTGATCGCCCGAAGTGCTTTTTCAAGGAGACATAGAAGTGGGATATTAATGCTGAGTACTGCGTCATAGCCACTGGCCATGTTGGTAGAGTACTCGAAACAGCGCAACATGGCACACACATCCCACATGGAGGCCCACTCATTGGTGGTAAAGTGGTGCTGTTCCGCAGAGCGACTCACCCGTGTGTGCTGAAGCTGAAACTCAACTATCGCCTGCTGCTTCTCGCATAGTCTCTCCAGCATGTGCAAGGTGGCTATGTAGCATATGAGGCGGTGAGCGGGAGGGCTGAAGTTACGCTGCAGTGCAGACAGGCAAGCAGCAGGGTGTGAACGCTAAATGTGTGCGCAGACTGCCCGCACTTTCTGCAGCAGCTCTGACATATTGGGGTAATTTTTCAGGAACCTCTGCACCACCAAATTCAGCACATGCGCCAGGCAAGGGATGTGCGTCAAACCGGCTAGCCCCAGAGCTGCTACAAGATGTAGGCCGTTATCGCACACCACCAGGCCAGGCTTGAGGCTAAGCGGCACCAACCACTCATCGGTCTGTTTTTCCATGCCCGTCCACAGCTCCTGCGCAGTGTGGGTTTTTCCCCCCTAGCAGATGAGTTTCAAAACAGCCTGCTGTTCTTTCCCCCTGACTGTGCTGAAGGTGGTGGTGAAGGTGTTACGCTGACCGGATGAGGAGGCGGTAGAGGAGGAAGTTGAGTGGGAGGAGGAGGCAACAGGAGGAGGAAGCAGAGTAGGAGGAGGCAACGAGAAATGTCCTGCAATCCTCGGTGGCAGTAGGACATGCCCCAATCTACTCACCGCCTCAGACCCAGCTACCACTGCATTTACCCAGTATGCAGTTAGGGAGATATAACGTCCCTGCCCATGATTACTGGTCCATGTATTGGTAGTTATGTTTACCTTGCCACAGATGGTGTTGCACAGTGCACACCTGAGTTTGTCTGCCACTTAGTTTTGCAGGGCAGGGATGGCTCGCCTGGAAAAGTAGTGCCGGGCGGAACCACGTACTGTGGGACAGCCACGGCCATAAGGTTTTTAAAAGTCTCTGTCTCCACCAGATGGAATAACAGCATTTCAAAGTCCAGGAATTTTGAAATGCTGGCATTCAGGGCCAGGGATCGCGGGTGGGTAGGGTGATACTTCCTCTTTCTCTACAGTGTTTGGTGGATGGACAGCTGAATGCTTCCACGGGACAGTGTGGACATGCTGGGTGACAGTGGTGAAAGAGGTGGTCCCAGATAGCAAAGATAACTTGCCAAAAACCTGTAACATAGTAACATAGTACACAAGGCCGAAAAAAGACACCCGTCCATCCAGTTCGGCCTGCCACCCCGCAAGTCGATCCAGAGGAAGACCCCTCTCTAGTAGCTATAGCCTGTAATATTATTAAGCTCCAGAAATACGTCCAGGGCCCTCTTGAATTCCTTTATTGTACTCACCATCACCACCTCCTCAGGCAGAGAGTTCCATAGTCTCACTGCTCTTACCGTAAAGAATCCTTTTCTATGTTTGTGTACAAACCTTCTTTCCTCCAGACGCAGAGGATGTCCCCTCGTCACAGTCCTGGGGATAAATAGCTGTGGCAGGGTTTAATTGCAAGTTTTTTTTTTTACTTGCTTAACACATTCTCTGGCAAGTTGTACACTTGCAGAGCATTTGCAGCACATTTGCAGATCATTAGTTGACACTTTTTCAACTTGCAGAAAATGTGCTTGCCAATTCTCTATCAAAAGCAAAGTTGCAGTAGTGAGTCTACAGCAAGAGCTCTGCAAGTCTTAGTAAGAGCCTTGCAAGTCTACAGTAAGTGCCCAGCAAGTCTAAGCAAGAGCCCTGCAAGTCTAAGCAAGAGCCCTGCAAGTCTACGGCAAGAGGCCTGCAAGTCTACGGCAAGAGCCCTGCAAGTCTACGGCAAGAGCCCTGCAAGTCTAAGCAAGAGTCTTGTTTTTATAGGGACTATTCGCTAAAAAGTAAAAAGGTGAATGTCAGGAGAATTGCAAAATCTAGCCCAAAGTGACTGAAGTAGAAGGAATAATCTTCCATTCAAATATTCAATCTACTTTGGCCCATATTTTGCCATTTCCCTGACAATTCACCTAGATTCACTGAGTGCATTGAGAAAAAAATTGATCTAAATAAAAATGCTCATTAAAATATAATACAATCAATACATAACACTGCATTATATCTTACAATAGTTTTTTTTTTATGTTGAACAGTTAACGAAACATGAAAAAGAATATTTCCAAAACCGATACTAACATGGTACAAATAGGTACAATGGTATAAAAATTGTAAAAATTGATAATCTTTTTCTGTCATATGGGCTTGGATATGGAACTTGCCTGTTAAAATAAAAACAAAACAATTATTATTACAGTTATTTATTTATTATTACATATCACCAAAATGTAATTTCTATAGCTAAACAGTACTAGCTAACAGTAGCTCAATTTCAGTTTTACATACGTTTTTAATCAATAGACACATTAACTCTTAGATGCAACTAGTAACTGATTAGGACATCGCAGTCTTAAAGGAGAACTATGGGGTTAGGGCTTTTCCACATAGTACTCTTTAGGGTAATTGGAGGACACAAACTAGCGTCTTCCCTAAGCTCAGTGTACCATAAGCTACAGCTCTCAGTATACGGAGATGCCACAATATACCGCGGAGACGCAGCAGCTGAAGCGGATCCTGACAATTATGTCTGGATCCGTCCACCTGCGTGAGTTACAGCTGGCTGCCTATCGAGAGGCAGAGCCAGCTATACCTGCCCCCTCCCCTGTCCGTTCCGCCAGTCAGTGCTGAAGGATCGAAGTAGGGAGGGGGAATCCAGTCCCTCCCCTGTCACGGCAGAGAGCCGTGACAGGATCGAGAAGTAAGTGAATGCCGGTATGTGTTCGCCCACTTCCCGATCTACTGAGCCGACCTGTGACAGTCTTATTGTCACAGGTCGGCTAGAACTATAAGGTGAGTGAAAAGCACTCAACTCATAGTTCTTCTTTAAATAAGCTAAGAGGGGATGGGAGCCTCATAATATCAGTTATGGAGCCTCAAAACTCCTCTTGATTCATGCTCTACTCTTCACTTAGAGCTTTGGTTCTCAACTAGAGGGTTGCAACCCAATAGTAGGTCCCAACCCACAGTTGAGGGCAGGGCTGCCTGGGACAAAAATAGGTTGGGATATTTTGAAGTAAGCAGGCCAATCACATGGCCCTCAACAGGCCCCACCTGGTCACAATCTTGGGGCAGGGTCAAACAGCACAATAGAAGAGCAGGGCCAATCGCCTAAGGCGGCCGACTAATTACAGGGGACTCTATATATACACAGTGTATATAGTGTAGACTCTATAGTTGGCGCATACAGTACTGTCTCTATAGGGACAAGCAAGTATAGCATAAATATGGGTCCATGGTGTATAAATGATTGTTAAGTAAGCAGCAACCTTTGAAAACAAAATATTATAATAATATTACCACCTATCTATATTAATATTACCAATTTCTACAATGGTGTTACTTAGTATTTGTTGCCTCCAAAGCTGGCTAGTTGTCTTTGACTGGCAAAGCCATTCCTCAAAATCATAGGTGGACTGTTCAGTTGATTTCTAGCCTAGCAAACCTACAATGGGTTTCCAAGAGTGGAAGTGATAAAGTAGAGAGCGGTAACAACCAAGATGCTGTGCTCATGATCAGCCATACTAGGAGCCTTCTAGCACCCTCAGCCATGCCCCATACCAGCCCCGGGAACATTTACTACCCGAAGAGCCTGCAGCCTGAACTGGAGCAGCAGCAGCCCAAGCAGCACCAACATTTACTCCTCATACCCTGTCCACCTCCATCTTATAATCTACCCTGCGTCTCCCCCTTCAGTCTGGCCCCTGCGTCTCCCCCTTCAGTCTGGCCCCTGCATATCTCCTTAGTCTGGCCCATTTTCCCCTTCAGTCTTGCCCCTTTAGTCTCGCCCCTGCATCCCCCCTCAGTCTGGTCTATGTGTCCCCTCATTGTGGTCTGTGTCCCCTTTGTGTTTCTCGTCATTTTGGACCCTATATTCCTTCAGTGTTTCACCTGTGTATCCCTCCTCAGTACCTGGTAATGCCCCCCCCCCCCCGCATCTCATTTACTCCAGGAGTAGCTGGTGTCCTGTGATTTCTTTCAAGTCAAGCACAGCCTGGTGTCCCGCATAGTCTTCTCCGATCGGACCAGATGGAGGTCTGAAGTCCGCTGGCGATTGGGCTGGGGAGGCTCTTTGTCCGTTCTGTCGCTCCAGTTATCTGAGAGCACAGAGCAGGCCATTTGTGCATAGCAGGCCGGGTCGATCACAATCAGGATGATTGAGTTGTGCCGGGCCCGGCCCCCGGGTAAGTGCCCGGTATGCCCACTTGGCAGTCCAGCCCTGGTTGAGTTGGTCACAAATGGTTTGCGCTACACTTAGTGAGAGCCCCTTCAGCCTCCTCCTAGAGCAGCAGTATCATCTATCTGGCTGCACGGCACCTGGGGAGGATCAGAGAGAGGGGAGCAGGCGGATATCGTACACTACATTGTTATATCGGGAGTGGCAGGAGTGAGTGTAGGCACTATATAGTTGTGTGTACATACAGCACGCTAAATGAGCCCACACTGGCCACCAGAGAGCTCACACTGGCCTTTTTGCTGCATAGCAGAGGACCACAAATGCAGACCACAGACTAGATACAGACCGAGAAGCTGGTCCTTCCAGATCGCAATCGCCAATGACACCCAGGGTCCTCCTCTGTTCCCCACTGAGCACTGGAAGATGGAACAGTAGCTTTCATCCTCTCCAGCCAAAGCCAACTCCCCCTCCCATGCCATTATTGTACTCTACTGCAATCTTCATGCACTACTTTTTTTTTATTAACTTCTTCACACTGAAATGGATGGTATTGCAGTACCATGCATGCGGTTGAACACATTGCCCTCAGGAGTTTCATTTGAGTTGCCATTCAAATGAATCAACGTAATGGAGCACTCCAATGGGGACAACGAACGTCAATGCAACTCCAATGTGGACAACAAATTATTATGTGCCCCTAATAAAATTGGCTGCTAAGTTTTTCAATTATTTAAGAGAGCACACTGATGTATACAGTACATTGCATATATTTGCATATACAACACAAGGCATAGGTTTCTCTATATACAATGCAAGGATTTCTATATACATAACAATGCATGGATATCCATATACAGCACAATGCATGGATCTTTGTTTATACGGTACATCGATTAGTTACCCAATTATTTTTAAACTAAGTGAAAGTCTTAAAATAAACATTTTAAGAATGTATTTATTTTAGGGAGGTAAATGTAAGGTTATGCACATGGGAAGGAATAATGGAAATCACCCATACATACTAAATGATAAAACACTGGGTAACACTGAAATGGAAAAGTACCTAGGAATTTTTATAAACAGCAAACTAAAGTGTCAGGCAGCTGCTGCCAAGGCCAATAAGATAACGGGTTGCATCAAAAGGGGCATAGATGCCCGTGATGAGAACATAGTCCTACCACTTTACAAATCACTAGTCAGACCACACATGGAGTACTGTGTACAGTTCTGGGCTCCTGTGAACAAAGCAGACATAGCAGAGCTGGAGAGGGTTCAGAGGAGGGAAACTAAAGTAATAACTGAAATGGGTGGACTACAGTACCCTGAAAGATTATCAACATTAGGGTTATTCACTTTAGAAAAAAGACGCCTGAGGGGAGATCTACTAACTATGTATAAATATATCAGGGGTCAGTACAGAGATCTATCCCATCAGCTATTTATCCCCAGGACTGTGACTGTGACCAGGAAAGAAGGTTTGTACACAAACATAGAAAAGCATTCTTTACGGTAAGAGCAGTGAGACTATGGAACTCTCTGCCTGTGAAGGTGGTGATGGTGAGTACAAAAAAAGAATTCAAGAGGGGCTTGGATAAATTTCTGGAGTGTAATAATATTACAGGCTATAGCTACTAGAGGGGGTTGTTGATCCAGGGAGTTATTCTGATTGCCTTATTGGAGCCGGCAAGGAATCCCCCCCATTGGCTTGTACCTCACTTTTTCTTTTGCCTTCCTCTGGATCAACTTGCAGGATAACAGGCTGAACTGGATGGACAAATGCTTAGTCACTCCATGATTTCTTCCACCCTGAACTCTATATCAGACCTCTCTTCACTCACCTCTCTTCACATCACTGCCAAAGTTATTGTAAAATGGCTGCCAAGCCCAATGAAAGAAAAATCTTAATCACAGCAGGGAGCAATAAAATGAAAATTCAGCCACAGTGACCCCTGTGGTGGAATGACTATTGCACACATAACTTAACGAGAACTTGCAGCAAGTTCGCAAAACCAAGTTAATCTGGAGACTTGCAAAGCAGACTTGCTGCAAGTTTGCAACATACTTGTGAAGCTTGGCAAGTCTGGCAATAGCTTAGCAAGTCATTTTCAATATTGCAGCACAATTACTTGCTATCTGGGGTGTTGCTGCCACATCCTCTGTTCGCGGGGTGGCAGGTGTCACTGTCACTCCGGGGGGGGGGGGGGGGGGGGGAGGCTGAGACCGCAGCAGAAAAGGGAACACAAGGAGTCTGAGATCTTTTGTGGTTTTTCTGGTGTTTACTCCATTGCAGCTCATGCTTTGCATTTAGATCCCTGGTTATGCAGGTGGTGCTCAGGTTTAGAACATTTATGCCTCGCTTCAGGCTCTGATTGCACAGTGTGCAAACCACTTGCGTCTTGTCGTCAACACATTGTCTGAAGAACTGCCACGCCAAGGACCTCCTTGGAGCTGGCTTTGGTGTGCTCAGTCCCTTGGTGCATTGGGAGGTAGCAGGCATACTGGCTAGGGGACGGCCACTCTGCTTTTGCACCCTGCTCCCTCTTTTGCTCTGCGGCTGGCGCTGTGTGACCACCACCTCTTCCTCCAAACTGCACACGTCACTCGCATGACCTTGATTCCATGTGGGTTCTAGGACCTCATCATTCTCCACATCATCTTCCAACCACTCTTCACCCCTGCCCTCCTTGCCGGTCTGCACACTGCAGAAAGCCCCAGCAGTTGGCACCTATGTTTCATTATCATCATCAGAGACGTGCTGCGGCAGTCCTACCATGTCCACATCCTGAAACATAAGTGGTTGGGCATCAGTGCACTCAATCTCTTCCACTTCTGGGGCAGGGGAAGGTGGATGGTCCATGGAAACCCCGCCAGCAGAGTCATAAAAAAGCATAAGAGACTGCTGCATGACTTGGGGCTCAGACTGCTTGGCTGATTTGCAAGGGTGTGAGGTGAAAAACAGAAGCCCATGGGATGCAGGTGCCAACTCTGCGGTTTCAGCAGGGGACCTGGTGGCAGACAATGTGAAGGAACTGGAGGCACTGTCAGCCATCCAATCTACTACCGCCTCTACTTATTCTGGTCTCACCTTTCGTACACCAGTATTTGGGCCTACAAATCGGCATTGAACGTCCTGTTGCCTACATGCACCTGAGGAAGGTGTTTCATTTGGGCGTGTAGCTGGCCCAAGTCGACCACATCCTTTCCCTGCAACAGGAGCTCCACCGGCACAAGCAGCACCATGACCAGGGCCAAGTTACTTATTTGATGCTCTCCTCATTCTTTGAGGTCTCCCACCGCACTAACAAAAGGATTGACTATGTTAATTTCCCTGTCACATATGCAGTACAGTGCGGGTGTACCTTACACCAAAAATGGGTATACAGTCCCTGACAAAAGTCTTGTCGCTTCTCTCTTTTGTAGAAACTCCTGCTATTAACCTGACTTTTAATTAGTCAATTGGTGTTAGAAATAGCTCATATGAAAAGCTAAAGCCCTCCCAAATGATGTTTAATGCACTGAAATAAATTAGTTTCACAGAAAAAATATTTATCATTTAATCAAGACAGAAAGGTCAAATTTTGGCAAGACAAAATTTTTGTCCTCTATACAGAAATTGAACAACTTTACTGCAAATCCAAAAATATCTCAGCAAATTAAGTAGTGGTGCTGTGAAATCTAAATTTAATATCTTGTAAGACTTCCATGAGCTTAAAGGACAGCATCCATGGGGTTTGGCAAGGATTCATACAATTTATTGTTGAAGTCATCAGGAATAGCATAGCATGCCTCCGAGAGTTCATCAATATTCTTTGGTTTCGTCTTCCATGCTTCCTCTTTCATCCTACACCACATATGCTCATTGATGTTCATGTCTGGTGACTGGGCTGGCCAATCCTGGAGCATCTTGATCTTCTTCGCCTTAAGGAACTTTGATGTGGAGATGGAAGTATGCGATGGAGCACCATCCTGCTGCAGAATTTGGCCTTTTTTATGGTTGGGAATATAAGAGGTAGCTAAGAATTCTTGGTATTTTAGACTATTGATGTTGCCTTCCACCCTGCAGATCCCTCGCACACCCCCATACTGGATATAACCCCAGACCATGATTTTGCCTCCACCAAACTTTACTGTTTTCTGGGTAAATCTCGGATCCATGCGGGTTCCAGTAGGTCTCCTGCAATAATTGCGGCGACTGTGGTGTAATTCAACAGAAGATTAATCTGAAAAATCCACCTTCTGCCACTTTTCCAGCATCCATCCTTTTAGCAGGCTGTGGCCCTTGGAAAATGCCACATGGTTTTTCAATTGTCTTTTGTTTAGTGCTGGCTTATGGGCACTGATTCGACCATTTCGAGACAGAATCTGACAAACTGTTCTGGTTGACACAGGGACTACAGGTGACCAGGTCTCGTGGAGCTCTGCTGCAGTGGAAAATGGTCTGGCCTTGGATTTTCGAGCCAACAAATGGTCCTCTCGAGCAGTTGTCTTGCGAGGTCGGCCTGATCTGGCCTTGTCCAAAACTTCTCCAGTCTCTTCAAATCTTTTTTTTGTCCTCTGAACTTGACGCTGAGAAACATTAAAGGTGTCTGCCACATCAGCATTGGATCTGGTCTTCAGCCTCTTGATAATCAACACTTTAGTCTCCGGGTGAATCTTAGGCATGTTTGCAGAGGTCTAGTTGCAGTTGATGTGAAGGTCTAGTGTACTGGAGTTCTTTTTATACACACCTGAGACCTAATTGATCCATTATTAGTCACAGGTGAAGCTCATATGACAAGGCGACAACACTTATGTCTTGGCAAAAATTGACTCAATGGGCTTACCAAGCTGTGAATATTAGAATACTTTTTGTCAGTTTCGTTTTGCACTGAAACATTATTACAAAAACTGTTGAGATTAAAATGACCCATTTCTTGTGACAAAATCTTGATTAGAAATATATTTTAGCAGCACTTCAGGTCAATTTGTACACAAGCGAAGACTTTTGTCAGGGACTGTATGTTACTGGCCGAACTAACAGTCAGATTAACTATATTAATTTACCTGTCACGTATAAAATGCATGTGTATCTCACACCAAAAATGGGTATATGTCACCCACCAAACTAACAGACGGATTAACTATATTTATTTCCCTGTCACCTATGCAGTGCAAGTGTACCTCACACCAAAAATGGGTATACGGTGAGGAACAGAAGTATTTTAACACCTTGCGAATTTGCAAGTTCTTCCACTTAGAAATCATGGAGAGGTCTGAAATTCACATTGTAGGTGCATTCCCACTCTGAGAGACAGAATAAAAAAATATATATAAAATTCAGGAAATTACATTGTATGATTTTTTTAAGAATTTATTTGTCTTGTACTGCTGAACATAAGTATTTTAACACCAGAGAAAATCAGTGTTAATATTTGGTACAGAATCCTTTATTTGCAATTATAGAGGTCAAATGTTTCCTGTAGTTCTTGACCAAGTTTGCACACACTACAGCAGCAGTTTTGGCCCACTCCTCCACACAGATCTCCTCCTGTCAGGTTTCGGGGCTGTCACTGAGCAACACTGAGTTTCAGCTCCCTCCAAAGATGTTCTATTGGATATACTGTAGGTCTGGAGACTGGCTAGGCCACTCCAGAACCTTGATATGCTTCTTATGGAGCCACTCCTTGGTTATCCTGGCTGTGTGCTTCGGGTCGTTCTCATGTTGGAAGACCCAACCACGACCCATCTTCAGTGCTTTGACTGAGGGAAGGAGGTTGTTGCTCAAAATAATAAATGGCCCCATTCATCCTTTCCTTAATACAGTGCAGTGGTCCTGTCCCCTTCACAGAAGAGCACCCCTAAAGCATGATGTTACCACCCTCATGATTCAGATTAGGGATGGTGTTCTTGAGATGCAACTCATCCTTCTTTTTCCTCCAAACATGACAAGTGAATTTTATACCAAAAAGTTCTACTTTGGTCTCATTTGACCACATTACTTTTTGCCATGCCTCCTCTGGATCATCCAGGTGGCCATTGGCAAATTTCAGATGAGCCTGGACATTTGATGCCTTGAGCAGGGGAACCTTCCATGCAATGCATGATTTGAAACCATGATGGCGTAGTGTTCTACCGACAGCTACCTTTAAAACTGTGGTCCCAGCTCTCTTTATGTCATTGATCAGCTCCTCCCTTCTAGTTCTGGGCTGATTCCTCACCTTTCTTTTCATCAGTGATACCCAATGAGGTTGATCTATTTTCACCAAGCTGCTTGGTAATTGCCCCATAGCCCTTTCCAGCCTTGTGGGGGTCCACAGTTTTGTCACTGGTTTCTTTTGACAGCTCTTTGCTCTTGCCCATGGTAGTAGTTGGCGTCTGACTGACTGTGGGGTGGACAGGTGTCTTTAAAGAGTTCAGACAGGTGCTACTAAGTTAGAATAATGAGTGGAGTAGAGTTGGACTTTTTAAAGGCACAGTAACAGATCTTTGAGAGACAGAATTCTTGCTGTTGTCAGGTGTTCAAATACTTATGTTCAGCAGTGCAAGACAAATAAATTATTTAAAAATCATACAATGTGATTTCCTGATTTTTTTATTTTATTCTGTCTCTCATAGTGGGAATGCACCTACAATGTGATTTTCAGACCCCTCCATGATTTCTAAGTTGGAGAAAATGCTAAATCGCAGGGTGTTCAAAAACTTTTGTTCCTCATTGTATGTCACCGGCCAAACTAACATTCAGATTGACTATATTAATTTCCCTGTCACGTATAAAGTGCACGTGTTTCTCACACCAAAAATGGGTATATGTCACCCATCGAACAGATGGATTAACTATTATATTTTTTTGTTAGGGGTACAAAAATGGTGCATTGCAAAAAATAACTATTGGTCACCCACAGAATTAACAGTCAGATTAATTATTATATTTCTGTGTCAAGTGTACAAAGATGGTGCATTGCACCTACAAAAAAAATCGCTATAGGTCACCCACAAAACAAATAGCCAGATTCATAACACTCAGAGCTGATGGGCGGTGCTACACGTGATTCAGCTTGTACAGAAGCATGGCTGTGATGGCTTCTACATGCCCCCAGCTTAAAAGCTACAGTTCGGGTTCGCTCAACACTAGAAGTGGATAATAGTAACAACAATAACCAAATTATTTGCCATTGCATAGTGAAATATATAGCACTTCAAACATGACAATTGGACATGAACTTATTTCTGGAAAGTTGACATTTATATTTAAAAATTTTGATTCCATTCACTATTTAAATTAAAGAGCCAAAGTCTTACGGGAATGAGGGATGTCATGGAACATAGATCATATCCATTTACCTTAAATTAATTCATTATGACGCTAGATTCTTACCTACTCAAACTACAATTCACATTTTAAAGGAAAGAAACTCCACCACACACAAAAAATGAAAAAAATTAAATCAAATTTAAATCCATAACATGACTTGAAAATCCCACACTTCTGTTTTAATGTACTGTATTTGTTGTACTATAAGATGCACCAGACTAAAAGATGCACCTAGGATTTGGAGGAACAAAATAAGAAAACAAATTATTTTTCATCAGACCCCCAAATCAGATCCCCAATCTACTTCAGACCCCCAAATTAGACCCCCAAGCTCCATCAGCCTCATATCAGACCCTCAGACCTCCAAGCTTTATAAAGCCTCAAATCAGCCCCCCATCAGACTTGGATCAGAGCCCCATCAGAATCATATCAGACCCTTATGAGCCACAGATTAGATCCTAATCAGCTTCCGATTACATTCCATCAGTCTCAGACCAGACCCCATTAGACCTCAGATCAGACATTAAAAAATAAACATAAATAACTCACTTACCCCACATGGCACTGCCACTCACTCACTGCTCCCTGGTCTCTTCCGGTCCAAGCTGCACTATGACCTGACATAGAACAGTGTCCAGTCATTGTGGATGCCTTCATGCACTATATCCTGATGCTGTATGTAGGACACAGTGCAGCGATTCCCTTACCGTTTCCCACGCCTCTCGCATGCTGATGGACACTTCCCAAATGGAAATGGTCATTAGCATTCAGACTATAAGACGCACTGTCACTTTTCCCTCACCTGTGGGGGAAAAAAGTCTGTCTTATAGTCAGGAAAATATGGTAATTATTAAAGCATATTAATTAGGTTTGTAGGGACAAAAACTCTTGTCATTTTTCAGATTTCAGCAGGTGACAGCAAATGTGTCACTACTGACAGCCCATCAGGAAATCCACATTGTGAGGGTTTTGTCCCATATACCGGCCACTACAAACCAGTCACATAGCCTAATGCAGGCTAGCTTTCATGTTGCAAGGTTCCTGCGGATTGCTAATGAAAGTTGTAGTTACTTGTTGCAGTTTGATAATGGTTTTGAGCAAATCTATTTTTCCAGTGGAATGCCAGGCTAGCGAAGCATTTTTGCTGTGTCTGGAATAACATTGTGCTTTTCATCCATGCGAATTTTCAAGCAACCCTTCAGCTCAAAAAAACAAATAAAATTAACTGGGTAATGAACAAAACACTCTCATGGTGACCTTTTTCATGTCTTAGTTGTGTATCTACTAAAGCTCATGCTCCTCTTCTGCCATCCAAGATGGCCATAGCTCTTCCTGTAGCCAAAACAAATACCTACCTGTCCAGCCCTGCTCTTGAATTGGCTAGCACTATTGACTTGAGCAGTGCTGGCCAATGCAAGGGCAGCAGTGTTTTCAGATACTAAATGCACAATATGCATCAAGCAGTCTGTGAAGCTGTGGGGACATCTTGGATGGCAGAAGAGGAACCTAGGTATTGAAGGATCTGCAGCTAAAAAATAAAAAGAAGGGAACTATGTTAGTTTTCTGTTTGTTCTCCAGTTAATGTGATTTTTTTTCTAAAACCTGAGGGTCATTTTAAGGGCTGCACAGCTGGTGATGAAAACATGTATGACCTACTGCAATCAATGCTAATTTCTAGACAAACTACTTAAACTTTTGAGAACACTTTTGTATCGCTCCAATTCATCCAAAATAGAAAACGCTATTTCACAATAATAGCCATGACTAAAATATCTTACTGCTTTGTGCATTTTTCTCTTTTGTAGGTTTGCGTCTCTATGACGTAGATATAAAACAAACCTTGAGGGAAATTTGTGAAGTTATTTTTGCAGCAATGTTACCTTTATTTGTGTCTAACTTATCAGAATGTTGCACAATTGCAATTGTTGCACATTGCATATATGCAATTTATATAATCCTGCAATTTTCACATTGAGCACTAGGTCTAATAATAGGTCATGATTTCCTGTTCTATACAGGTAACTTTTCAGTAGCCACTATAATCACAGGTACAAGTATAATGACAAGTAACAGCTCTATATAGATAAGACAGAATCTAACATTCACAATAGGTAATATAACAGCTTATCAGCTCCATCCTGACCTGCTCCTGTCCATTGTGTTTATGACCCATGTGTAGCTGCTCTCAAAAGACAGAAAGTCTTAACATATTTTAGGACTAGTAGCCAGTGTGAAAACTGCAGGATTATATACATTTTTAATATAGACAGTTACATGGAAAACTGAAAAAGTAGGCCATTTTGTGATGACACATTCCCTTTCATTTTAATTTACCTACTGGTGTGAGATTCTGCAAACATTTTGCAACGTTTTGTTACTATTCATAAATCTAGACCAGAGGAAAATCAGCTTCCTTTCCGGACCACAATACTCTGGGTGTCTCCCGATTGGATATGCCATAAATGTTGATTAGATGTGTGTTCTATTAGATGCTGCTTTCTCTATTTACCACTATAGTACTCATTTATTTTCAAAAGTCCCATAGCAGTGAATGAAAGTGTCACTGTGCATACAAAAGGAAAGGTTGACCGTACTCACAATGGAAAGGATGCTGTCGCATCCTCTCTATTCATGGAGGGGCCATGTGCTTAAGATAATAGCAGGTTCCACAGGTGGATATTCAGATATTTAGAGCCTATCCCTTTGATTTGCCATAAATGTCCAAATGGTACAAACTCTTTAACAATGTAAGTACCATCATCAGCAACATTAAAAGATTTATTTTGTCTATAAAAAGTTGAATAGCAAAATCAGATGGAGAGTAGAGCGGACACCTGGATGTTCAGGTTCGCCAGGTTCAGCCGAACTAGGGGGAAAAAAAAAGAACCCCATTGAAGTCAATAGGGACCCGAACTTTTGAGCACTAAAATGGCTCTACAAATGTCATGGAAAGAGCTAGAGGGCTGCGAAAGGCAGCAAAATGTGCTTAAAAGCATGGCAAAAAAAAATTGGAATGATGTAGGAGGAAAAGGTTGAGGAGGCAGTGAATGGGTGGATGTGGCCGTGTAGGCTCACGTGGCGGTCTAGGTGGAAGCGGCGGCGAAGGATGACTAGGTAGCCAACACAGATGTGTGTTATTTTGCATTTTTACATAGGGGTAGCCCCCAAAATATTGGGACATATAAAAAAAAGAAAAGGAATAAGTACACTTGAGTACAAGGATGGATGGTTGAGGCTGTTAGAACTGTCTATTCTGCACAAGGTACAGACAACTCCTGAGGAATCCAGGCCTGGTTCATTTTAATGAACGTGAGCTTGTCCACGTTGGCTGTGGACAGGCGGCTGCGTCTGTCTGTAATGACGCCTCCTGCCGTGCTAAATACACGTTCAGAGAGTACACTGACTGCAGGGCAGGCCAGCACCTCCAAGGCATACAGGGCAAGCTCTGGCCATATGGACAATTTGGAGACCCAGAAGGTGAATGGGGAAGAACCATCAGTCAGTACGTGTAGTCGTGTGCACAGGTACTGTTCCACCATGTTGTTCAAATGTTGCCTCCTGCTAACACGCTCCATATCAGCAGTTGGGGCTGGTTGTTGCAGCGAGGTGACAAAGCTTTTCCACATGTTGGCCATGCTAACCCTGCCTTCTGAGGTGCTGGTGTTGACACAGCTGCGTTGGCGACCTCTTCCTCTTCCCCTGCCTTCGCCTTGTGCTTCCACTTGTCCCCCGGCGTCAGTCGGGAATGCTCTCAGAAGAGCGTCTACCAGCGTGCGCCTATAGTCGCGCATCTTCCGATCACGCTCCAGTGAGGGAATTAAGGATGGCACATTGTCTTTGTAATGGTGATCCAGCAGGGTGGCCACCCAGTAGTCAGCACACGTTAAAATGTAGTCCCTCATGTGTGCCAGGCTGCCCAGAGGTAAGGACAAGCTGTCCTCTGTGGGAGGAGTATCGTCTGCGTCCTCTGTATCCCCCCAGCCACGCACCAGTGATGGGCCCGAGCTCTTTGGATGCCACCCCGTTGTGAACATGCTTCGTCCCCATCCTCCTCTTCATCCTCCTCGTCCTCCAGTAGTGGGCCCTGGCTGGCCAAATTTGTACCTGGCCTCTGCTGTTGCAAAAATCCTCTTTTTGAGCCACTTCTAAAAGACTGGCCTGAAAGTGTTAAAGATGACCCCTCTTCCTTCTCCTCCTCCTGGGCCACATCCTCTTCCATCATCGCCTTAAGTGTTTTCTCAAGGAGACATAGAAGTGGTATTGTAACGCTGATAATGGCATCATCGCCACTGGCCTTGTTGGTGGAGTACTTGAAACAGCGCAACAGGGAACACAGGTCTCGCATTGGGGGCCCAGTCATTGGTGGTGAAGTGGTGCTGTTCCGCAGTGCAACTGTCACCACCAGACATCTGAGAAGCTCTGACAGATGCCTTTCAGAACCTCCTCCTTGAGCTTCCTTTGTTTTGCTTTCAGTTACTCATCTCGTTAGCCTCTCTCAGCTGTCATGTAGTTGGACTGATTGCATCCCTTTAAATTCCTCCCCATAGTGCATCAGTTTGCGGTTTATATTACTTCCTGGAGTGTGTGTGCATGCTGATCCTACTTCCCAGTCTTCTACAAGATAAGTGTTGTGCATTCATTTGTGTTTTTCTGCTTGCTGGATCCCAGGTGACCCTGACTCTAGTGTAGGGTGTCCCCCGGTCGTCGTGTCCCCTCACTATTGTAGGGTGTTCAGGTGTTATACAGTCGAGGTACGAGGATATGCGATCATCTACCATTGGGATTTTCGCATAGGCTGAGCAGTAAGGGAGAGAGCCAGGTCTTATGCAGGGGTCTCCCTTTTTGTTCCTTAGTTTCGGATCCAGTGAGTCATATATTCATTTTGTGGGTGCGGTCTTGTCTCAGGGTTCCTCTCCTGCCAAATGGCGACCATGTGCCTTTTTCTCGAAGAAACTCTCCTCCGCAGAGAGAAATGACGATGTGGGAGATAGGGAGTTGTTGGCCATCAAGTTGGCTTTTGAGGAATGGCGCCATTGGCTAGAGGGAGCCAGACACCCTATTACCGTGTTTACTGACCATAAAAATCTAGCCTACTTGGAGTCAGCCAAGCGTCTGAACCCGAGACGGTCTTTGTTCTTTTCAAGGTTTAATTTTGTTGTCACGTTCCGCCCTGGGGTTAAGAATGTGAAGGCAGATGCCCTGTCACATTGTTTTCCGGGAGGTGGGAATTTTGAAGACCCGGGTCCCATTTTGGCTGAAGGTGTGGTGGTCTCTGCTCTTTTTCCTGAATTGGAGGCAGAGGTGCAGGCAGCCCAGTCAGAGGCTCCTGTTCTTTGTCCTCCTGGGAGGTTGTTTGTGCCTCTCGCTTTAAGACGCAAGATTTTTAAGGAACACCACGATACGGTCCTTGCTGGGCACCCGGGGGCAAGAGCCACAGTGGATCTCATCGCTCAGAGATTCTGGTGGCCGGCGCTTCGTAAGTCGGTTGAGGGTTTTGTGGCAGCCTGCGAGACCTGTGCTCGTGCCAAAGTCCCTCATTCACGGCCATCGGGTCCTCTCCTTCTGTTACCCATTCCTTCCCGTCCTTGGACCCATCTGTCCATGGACTTCATTACGGACCTGCCTCGTTCCTCGGGGAAGACTGTGATTCTGGTGTTTTTCTGTTTGCTGGATCCCAGGTGACCCTGACTCCCTCCGTATCTAGTGTAGGGAGCCGGTCGTCGTGTCCCCTCACTATTGTAGGGTGTTCAGGTGTTATACAGTCAAGGTACGAGGATATGTGATCATCTACCATTAGGATTTTCGCATAGGCTGAGCAGTAAGGGAGAGAGCCAGGTCTTATGCAGGGGTCTCCCTTTTTGTTCCTTAGTTTCGGATCCAGTGAGTCATATATTCATTTTGTGTTGCCTTGTTCCCTGTACACATTCTGTGACAGCAACTCCCCCTTGCGTACTGCAGCTGAAACTTCACTATGGCCTGCTGCTGCTCGCAGAGTCTCTCCAGCATGTGCAAGGTGGAGTTCCACCTTGTGGGCACGTCACATAAGAGGAGGTGAGCGGGAAGGTCGAAGTTACACTGTACAGCAGACAGCCGAGCGGCGGCAGGATGAGAACACTGGAAGCGCGCACAGACGGCCCGCACTTTATGCAGCAGCTCTGACATGTCGGGGTAGTTGTGTATACATTTCTGCACCACCAAATTCAGCACATGCGCCAGGCTTGGGATGTGCATCAAACCGGCTAGTCCCAGAGCTGCAACGAGATTTTGCCCATTATCGCACACCACCAGGCCGGGCTTGAGGCTCACTGGTAGCAACCACTCGTTGGTCTGTTGTTCTAAACCCAGCCACAACTCCTGTGCGGTGTGGGGCCTGTCCCCCAAACACATCATTTTTAGAATGGCCTACTGACGTTTACCCCTGGCTGTGCTGAAGTTGGTGGTGAAGGTCTGTCGCTGACCGGATGAGGAGATGGTAGAAGAGGAGGAGGAAGGTGAGTAGGAAGAGGAGGCAACAGGAGGCAAAGAATGTTGCCCTGCGATCCTTGGTGGCAGAAGGACGTGCGCCAAACAGCTCTCCGTCTGGGGCCCAGCCACCACTACATTTACCCAGTGTGCAGTTAGGGAGATATAGCGTCCCTGGCCGTGCTTACTGGTCCACGTATCTGTGGTTAGGTGGACCTTGCCACAGATGGTGTTGCGCAGTGCACACTTGATTTTATCTGATACTTGGTTGTGCAGAGAGGTCACGGCTCTCCTGGAGAAATAGTGGCGGCTGGGAACGACCTACTGTGGGACAGCAAGCGACATGAGCTGTTTGAAGCTGTCCGTCTCCACCAGCCTGAATGACCGCATTTCAAAGGCCAGTATTTTAGAAATGCTGTCATTCAGGGCCAGGGATCGAGGGTGGCTAGGTGGGAATTTACGCTTTCTATCAAAGATTTGTGAGATGGAGAGCTAAACGCTTTCGTGTGACATGGTGGAGATGCTTGGTGACGGAGCTGCTTTTGTTGGTGGCACATCCTCTGTTTGCTGGGCGGCAGGTGCCAAGGTTCCTCCAGAGGCGGAGGAAGAGGTCGAGGCAGCAGCAGAAGTGGGAGCAGGAGGGGCCTGAGCCCTTTCTTGGTTTTGAAGGTACTTACTCGGTACTTACTCCACTGCAGCTCGTGTCTCGCATGTAGATGCTTGGTCATGCAGGTTCTAAGGTTCAGAACGTTAATGCCTCGTTTCAGGCTCTTATGGCACAGCGTGCAAACCACTCGGGACTTATCGTCAGCACATTGTGTGAAGAAGTGCCATGCCAGGGAACTCGTTGAAGCTGCCTTTGGTGAGCTCGGTCCCTGGTCACGGTGGCCAGTAGAAGGCGAACTGTTATGGCGACGGCTGCTCTGCTTTTGCACCCTGCTCCCGCTTTTGCTACGCTGTTGTATCACCACTGCCTATTCCTCCGAACTCTGAAAGTCAGTGGCACGACCTTCATTCCATGTGGGATCTAGGACCTCATCGTCCCCTGCATCATCTTCCACCCAGTCTTCCTCCCTGACCTCCTTTTCTGTGTAGTGTTTTTTACTCTGTGTAGATGCGGTAACACAGCAAAATTGCAAACAAATGCTGCACTACCTAAATGCACTATATAGAAAGTATATTATTGGTATATAGCGTCACTGCTTCGATCAGTTTTTATTGGGGGATCCTGGTTAATCACACCAGTTGAAATTATTTCTTAAAATAGTGTTTTTCACTCTGTGTAGATGCGGTGACAGAACAAAACCGCAGACAAATGCTGCACTACATAAATACACTAGGAAAGTATTATTGGGATATAAAATCCCTACTTCAATCAGTTGTTTTGGGGGGCAACTGGTTAATCATACCGGTATGAATAATTTCTTCAAATAGTGTTTTTCACTCTGTGTAGATGCAGCAACGCAGCAAAACCGCAAACAAATGCTGCACTACCTAAATGCACTATATAGAAAGTATATTATTGGTATATAAAATCCATCTTCAATCAGTCTTTTGGGGGGCAACTGGTTAATCACACAAGTAGAAATAATTTCTTCAAATAGTGTTTTTCACTTTGTGTAGACACGGTAATGCAGCAAAACCGCAAACAAATGCTGCACTACCTAAATACACTATATAGAAAGCATAATATTGGTATATAATACCCCTGCTTCAATAAGTTTTTATCAGGGGCAACTGGTTAATCTCACCAGTAGAAATTATTAATTCAAATAGTAACATAGTAACATAGTACATAAGGCCGAAAAAAGACATTTGTCCATCCAGTTCGGCCTGTCATTCTGCAAGTTGATCCAAAAATGCAAAAAATAAATACTTAAAGTAGAAGCCAATTTTGCCCACTTTAGGGGAATAAAAAATTCCTTCCCGACTCCAATAATGCAATCAGAATAACTCCCTGGATCAATGACCCCTCTCTTGTAGCTATAGCCTGCAATATTATTACGCTCCAGAAATACATCCAGGCCCCTCTTGAATTTCTTTATTGTACTCACCATCACCACCTCCTCAGGCAGAGAGTTCCATAGTCTCACTGTTCTTACCATAAAGAATCCTCTTCTACGTTTGTGTACAAACCTTCTTTCCTCCAGAGGCAGAGGATGTCCCCTTGTCACAGTCACAGTCCTGGGGATAAATAGATGATGGGATAGATCTCTGTTCTGACGCCTGATATATTTATACATAGTAATTAGGGATGAGCGAACTCGAACTGTATAGTTCGGGTTCGTACCGAATTTTGGGGTGTCCGTGACACGGACCCAAACCCGGACATTTTCGTAAAAGTCCAGGTTCGGGTTCGGTGTTCGTCGCTTTCTTCGCGCTTTTGTGACGCTTTCTTGGCGCTTTTTGAAAGGCTGCAAAGCAGCCAATCAACAAGCGTCATACTACTTGCCCCAAGAGGCCATCACAGCCATGCCTACTATTGGCATGGCTGTGATTGGCCAGAGCACCATGTGACCCAGCCTCTATTTAAGCTGGAGTCACATAGCGCCGCCCGTCACTCTGCTCTGATTAGCGTAGGGAGAGGTTGCGGCTGCGACAGTAGGGCGAGATTAGGCAGATTAACTCCTCCAAAGGACTTGATTAACTGATCGATCTGCAGCTGTGGATCATTGAGCTGCTGATCCTCAATTGCTCACTGTTTTTAGGCTGCCCAGACCGTTTGTCAGTCACATTTTTCTGGGGTGATCGGCGGCCATTTTGTGTCTTGTGGTGCGCCAGCACAAGCTGCGACCAAGTGCATTTAACCCTCAATGGTGTGGTTGTTTTTTGGCTAAAGCCTACATCAGGGTGAAGCTGTCACACCAAGTGCATTTAACCAGCAATAGTCTGTTCATTTTTTGGCCATATACAAAATCAGGGGCAAGCTGCGCCTGTCACCAAGTGCATTTAACCCTCAATGGTGTGGTTGTTTTTTGGCTAAAGCCTACATCAGGGTGAAGCTGTCACACCAAGTGCATTTAACCAGCAATAGTCTGTTCATTTTTTGGCCATATACTAAATCAGGGGCAAGCTGCGCCTGTCACCAAGTGCATTTAACCCTCAATGGTGTGGTTGTTTTTTGGCTAAAGCCTACATCAGGGTGAAGCTGTCACACCAAGTGCATTTAACCAGCAATAGTCTGTTTATTTTTTGGCCATATCCCAGTCTAATTCTGTCACTAAATCCATACCGGTCACCCAGCGCCTAAATACTAGGCCTCAAATTTATATCCCGCTAAATCTGTCCTTAGTGCTGTAGCTGGGCGAGTTATTTAGTGTCCGTTCAAGCACATTTCTTGTTCTGGGTTGAAATACAATTCCCAATTTAGCAATTTCATAATTTAGTGGTTTCTGCTATATCAGAGCTATTTGAAATCTATCCCTAAAAGGGTATATAATATTCAAGGTGCACATTGGGTCATTCAGAATAACTTCACACACACCCGCTACTGTGTATTTCCAAGTCTAATTCTGGCACTAAACCCATACCTGTCACCCAGCGCCTAAATACTAGGCCTCAAATTTATATCCCGCTAAATCTGTCCTTAGTGCTGTAGCTGGGCGAGTTATTTAGTGTCCGTTCAAGCACATTTCTTGTTCTGGGTTGAAATACAATTCCCAATTTAGCAATTTCATAATTTAGTGGTTTCTGCTATATCAGAGCTATTTGAAATCTATCCCTAAAAGGGTATATAATATTCAAGGTGCACATTGGGTCATTCAGAATAACTTCACACACACCCGCTACTGTGTATTTCCAAGTCTAATTCTGGCACTAAACCCATACCTGTCACCCAGCGCCTAAATACTAGGCCTCAAATTTATATCCCGCTAAATCTGTCCCTAGTGCTGTAGCTGGGCGAGTTATTTAGTGTCCGTTCAAGCACATTTCTTGTTCTGGGTTGAAATACAATTCCCAATTTAGCAATTTCATAATTTAGTGGTTTCTGCTATATCAGAGCTATTTGAAATCTATCCCTAAAAGGGTATATAATATTCAAGGTGCACATTGGGTCATTCAGAATAACTTCACACACACCCGCTACTGTGTATTTCCAAGTCTAATTCTGGCACTAAACCCATACCTGTCACCCAGCGCCTAAATACTAGGCCTCAAATTTATATCCCGCTAAATCTGTCCCTAGTGCTGTAGCTGGGCGAGTTATTTAGTGTCCGTTCAAGCACATTTCTTGTTCTGGGTTGAAATACAATTCCCAATTTAGCAATTTCATAATTTAGTGGTTTCTGCTATATCAGAGCTATTTGAAATCTATCCCTAAAAGGGTATATAATATTCAAGGTGCACATAGGGTCATTCAGAATAACTTCACACACCCGCTACTGTGCATTTCCAAATCTAATTCTGTCACTAAACCCATACCTGTCACCCAGCGCCTAAATACTAGGCCTCAAATTTATATCCCGCTAAATCTGTCCTTAGTGCTGTAGCTGGGCGAGTTATTTAGTGTCCGTTCAAGCACATTTCTTGTTCTGGGTTGAAATACAATTCCCAATTTAGCAATTTCATAATTTAGTGGTTTCTGCTATATCAGAGCTATTTGAAATCTATCCCTAAAAGGGTATATAATATTCAAGGTGCACATTGGGTCATTCAGAATAACTTCACACACACCCGCTACTGTGTATTTCCAAGTCTAATTCTGGCACTAAACCCATACCTGTCACCCAGCGCCTAAATACTAGGCCTCAAATTTATATCCCGCTAAATCTGTCCCTAGTGCTGTAGTTGGGCGAGTTATTTAGTGTCCGTTCAAGCACATTTCTTGTTCTGGGTTGAAATACAATTCCCAATTTAGCAATTTCATAATTTAGTGGTTTCTGCTATATCAGAGCTATTTGAAATCTATCCCTAAAAGGGTATATAATATTCAAGGTGCACATAGGGTCATTCAGAATAACTTCACACACCCGCTACTGTGCATTTCCAAATCTAATTCTGTCACTAAACCCATACCTGTCACCCAGCGCCTAAATACTAGGCCTCAAATTTATATCCTGCTAAATCTCTCGTTACCGCTGTCCTGTTGTGGCTGGGAAAGTTATTTAGTGTCCGTCAAAGCACATTTTTTGTTCTGGGTTGAAATACAATTCCCAATTTAGCAATTTCATAATTTAGTCGTTTCTGCTATATCAGAGCTATTTGAAATCTATCCCTAAAAGGGTAGATCATATTGAAGGTGCACATAGGGTCATTCAGAATAACTTCACACACACGCTTCTGTGCATTTCCAAGTCTAATTCTGTCACTAAATCCATACCGGTCACCCAGCGCCTAAATACTAGGCCTCAAATTTATATCCCGCTGAATTTGAATACAATACATTGGGCCAAATAATATATTTGTTGTTGTGGTGAACCATAACAATGAGAAAAACATCTAGTAAGGGACGCGGACGTGGACATGGTCGTGGTGGTGTTAGTGGACCCTCTGGTGCTGGGAGAGGACGTGGCCGTTCTGCCACATCCACACGTCCTAGTGTACCAACTACCTCAGGTCCCAGTAGCCGCCAGAATTTACAGCGATATATGGTGGGGCCCAATGCCGTTCTAAGGATGGTAAGGCCTGAGCAGGTACAGGCATTAGTCAATTGGGTAGCCGACAGTGGATCCAGCACGTTCACATTATCTCCCACCCAGTCTTCTGCAGAAAGCGCACAGATGGCGCCTGAAAACCAACCCCATCAGTCTGTCACATCACCCCCATGCATACCAGGGAAACTGTCTCAGCCTCAAGTTATGCAGCAGTCTCTTATGCTGTTTGAAGACTCCGCTGGCAGGGTTTCCCAAGG
>NC_058083.1:306749936-306830953 GCF_014858855.1 Bufo gargarizans | reverse complement strand
GGATGAGACGCTGTGGGCGGTTAGGGATTCAGGAGGAAGGCGTTTTGGGCACTGCAGGGGGCGTTACTGGGCACACAAAGTGGAACATAACGCCCCTCTGGGCACCTTCAGGATTAATTAGCATAATTATAAAAGTCGTTTTTCAGCAAAACTACTGGACGGATTACAGTATAGAACAGCAAAGCCGATTCAAGGTAATCTGTGGAGCATGACTGGTTTAAAATCTGAATTTGTGTTATGAGAGGTGACAGAATCCCTTTAAACATGTGAGCAGAGGTCTCATCCGCAAATATCTGTAAAAGTCCCTGTGTGGAATTCCATAAGTCTTGTGCAAATCCATAAAGGACTGCAGTGTCCCTTGAGAGTACAATTGCTGGACCGTGTCTACCATTAATATTTCCAAGGAAGAGTGGAATTTACACCATAGGTTTATGGAGTGCTGTACTATGTCTGACCTACCAGGGTTCATGCATGAATCCAATGCAGAGGTAATCAGTAAGGCTCTAAGATCTTGGGCTGGAGTTACGCTTTGTTCTATGGGATCCCAATGTTTATCTGTAGTTCTTGCCCTCAAAATAGAGAGGTTGGTAGCTATATAGTAATGGCGGAGGCACGGTAGTCCCAGCCCTCCCTTCCGGGTCATCAGGGTGTGTGAGATTTTAGGTTTCTTGTTCCCCCAAATAAATTTATTGATAAGCTGTCTAGCTTTCTGAAAAAAATCTGGTGGGTAGGGGCAAGGGAACCGTACGGAAAATGTACAGCACTTTAGGCAAGGTAAACATTTGGAAGGTAGCTATTCTTCCCACCCAGGAAAATGTTATGTTTTGCAAAGGTGTATAAGTCTTGTTCAATTGTTTTCAGGAGTGATTTGTAATTGGCGGAATATAGCATTGATCGGGTCTTAGTGAGGTGATATTGTATCTCAGTTTCCTGCCAGTCTAGATGAAAGATGGATTTCATTAAAGGGAACCTGTTATCAACATTATGCTGCCCATACTAATGGAAGCATAAAGTAGAGACAGGTGAGTTGATTTCAGAGGTCTGTAATTTATAAGTTACAAGTAAGTGGTTGCAGAGAACCAACATCCCAATCATTGCAGACTGGGCCTGGAGAAGAGTCCCGGACACCTGAGAAGAGTCCTGGTTATTCATGAAGTCCTGTTCTCCTGCCACCTGCTGATGGCTGACAGGCTTCTACCTAGTTTTCTCCCTTTCTCTCTAGGAGAGAACTGCCAATCATCAGCAGATGGACGAGGAGAGCAGGAGATTATGTATAACCAGGACTCTTCTCAGGTAGATTTGACTCTTTTCAAGGCCCAGGCTGTAATGTCCTCATGGTGGGAGGATTTCAAACCTTGTAGCATACGATTGAGTGCTTGTTCAGACACTGGAGAGTGGGAGGCAGGTAGTGCTGTTAAGGCATCTACTATATCGCCAGTTGCCCCTTCGTCTGGGGAGGAAGTGTCCTCTGAGCTGATGGAGCCCTGAGGGCTCCGAGTGTCCCATGCCCTGTCCCGAGCTGTGGAGGTCAGTCATAGATGATAGTCATGCGCCGGGCCCAGTATCATGGCGCGCCTCCTGCTCCAGTTCATGAGTTGTGAGGTCAGTACCGACTGATGACAGGGAGGAAGTTGGTGTGACCCCGTGTATAAACACATTAGAGGTTGCACTCACCGGAAGTGCAGCCTCCAATGAGGAGCAGAGTGAGGAGCACTGTCTCAGGTCAGAGTCCAGCTTGTGCAGCGTCCTGCGAGTTTTCCCAATCTCAGCGGGATGCAGGTAGGCAAAGGGCTAAAGTGCTGCGTCTGTGTACCCTAATCAAGGGTGTAAGCGTTGGGCTGGTGGCTTAAATCGGTGCTGGGTGCAGGAGCGCTGAAGTAATGCGGCCATCTTCCTCCAGTGCCTGGCCACGCCCCCCAGGAATAAAGGATTCTCTGATATGAATTATGACTAGTTGTTGCCTCTTAAGGTGCCTACATACCTTAGACAGGTGTTGGAAACACTTGTTTCAAACCCATTCATACACATGTATGCTTGGTTTAGGGAAGCATGCATGTGTTTTCAATAGGGAGAGGGAAATAAATCACTGCCAGATTCCTCTGGCGGCTGCTTATCTCCACTGAGAACAAAGAATAGGGCTTGTTGAATTCCAACTGCCCAGGGAGAGTCTGGGAAACCCATATATATTGGCCAGTTCTTCTGAATTTGGTGGGTTTGGTCTACATTTGTCTAAAGCAGGGGTCTGGGGGCCGCATTGTCACATTGCTCTATTTCAAGGAGCTGCAAAAAAAAAGGTTAATCAGCGCTCGTTGGCATCAGTATGACTCTTCTGTGTCAGGGACCATGCTACAGGAACTTGTTAAAAATATTTTTACTGGGAAACCCCTTTAAGTGGCGACATTTCCTTCCTGCCTCCTATTCACAAATGAGCGCTTTCCTTTACTGCAGAGCGCTCACTGGTTCTTACTCACTGGTTCTTAAATATGCAAATTATTATAAAAAGTTCCCCGTTTTGTGTTGGATCGTTTTATTATATAATATGTATAGTTTCACCTGAATAGGGTGATAATGGTAATGATTTTGGTTGGTGTGGGTGTTTTTTTTTTTCCTCCAATGTATTTTATTATTTTTCTTTTACCTTATTTTTTTTAAATAGATTTCTGCTACAAAAAGACCTTCGGGGGACACTGACTTTTTTATTTAGCATATTTTCCTTTTTTTGTATTTGAAAATATATTTTTGCCACATAATCTGTCCCCCAAGAGGTCATAAAAAGATCGTTGGGGGACAGTGAACAATTTTATTTTGCACTTTTTAGTTTTTATTGCTTTCTATTACTTTTTTATTTTATATATTTACTTTTGTATTTTATTAATTTACTTATTTTTTTTTTTTTTTGCAGCACTGTATGTCCCCCAAGAGGTCTTAAAAAGACTAAAGTGTATGGCCACCTTTAGATATTAGTTTTCCTGTACTTAACCCCTGGTCAAGAAGCATCAAAACATGGTGACTGTAGAACAATTACAGCATTTTACCAATATGTATGGATGGTCTCAGTTTCAAAGGTTCTTTAGACTTAGTATTACTAGATATACTTACTATTGCTAGATTACTAGATATACTGGATATTCAGGTGGGCAGTGTTAATGGGGAGAGTTTTACATCTACATATTCAGTTGGACACAGTTAATGGGAGAGATTTACTAAGCAAAATACTTTAGAATCTGTTCACAAATCACTTAAAACAGTGGAGTACATAGCAAGTGGCAGCATTTTCTTATGAGTGTCTTGAGAAAGAGGTGTGAAATGCAACAAATGTATCAAAGCTGTGTGCAAAATATTGGTACCAAGCTACGCCAGCCATTTCTAAAAATGGGTTGTGCCATGAAAAATATTCTACAGTTTTCAAACTAGCGTCTGGCTCTGAATACTTTTGTAATTGCTTGTAATTAAAAATTTTGTATAGCCACTGAGTTATTCAATAAAATTTATCTGTATAGCACCACCTGCTGTTTCTTATTTTCCTCATGCCTCTGTCCATCTTTCTGAGGTGGATGCACATGCTCAGTTCCACCCTTCAACTGCCACCAGCCATATCTTCTGTTAGAAGCTGTGACAGTTAAAAGCATGCCCTCTCAGCAAGGACATGCCCCCAAAGTTTTCACCTTAAAATAAATTTAGCAGAGCAATTAGAGCAATGAATGGTGAGATCTCTGGATCCATCTGAGGTACAGGCCTGGTTCTAGCTTTGTTAGAAAGAGACTATACTATAGGTCTGAGTTAGGTTTTCTACCCTAATCATGAGATAACCCCTTTATTACAGGGCAATATATTGTTGGTTTTGATGCAGCAGATTTGGAGTTTTGTAATCTAATTTACGATATCAAACGGTGTATTTAACCTAATTTTATATGAAACATTTAGCTTTTTCCATGCTTTTTGAGACTCTAAACTGGTGGATATTTTCTCCTTGACAACGAAATGACTGATTTCTCTATTAATAATTTGGGACATTTTCTGATATATTTGAGCTTCATGGATGAAAGGTTGCTTGGTTCTTTCTCTGTAGTTTTCCTTCAATAGCAGCTAGCTTGCCTGGCCATTAAAAGGGTTGCGCATACCTCCCAACAGAGACACTTGGCAGGTGTAGTGTTATCAGTTGTCTATCAGAATGATACAAGAAATCAGTTAGTTGTTACAAATGTAAACCTTACCTGTCCCATCAAATCCTTGAAATGCTCCTTCTCCTTCTTGAGAAGAACTTGCTGCAGTTGTACCTGCTTGATAAGTTGCTCTTCTTTGTCCTTGACATGTAGAAGTTGAGCAACGTTAGTAGAGCTGTGGGTATAGTTGTCTTCTTTAAGTGCTTTCTGCTGGAATAAGCAATGTTTTTTTTAAATTTACATCCCTATCTAAATCACAAACAGTACTGATCTTGGGAGCCCCTAGTCATGACTTGAGACTTTGGCTCCCCCCATCAAGTAAGCCACAGATTAAGTGTACCTGTACTGTACTTTAGCAAAACTTTTCATATTGTCTCTTGTAGTGACATAGCAAAGCTTTTGATGGGTGGGTGTCCAAGTGCTTAGACCCCAATAGATCACCATCAGCAAGGAAGAGAGACAGTACTCTGTGTGAGCGCTTTTTTCTCCTTGTTCTAACACTTGTTAAGGGTCTCGGCACTTGGACCCCCACCGATCAAAACCTTTGTTTTGTTACTAGGACATGTCAAAAGTTCTGTCACCCGGACCAAGCCTACCCTACCAGGCATATAGCCTGGTAGGGCTGATGACGCTGACAAAAGCCATATCTTTCTTTCTCATGTTGGCGGTCCGGTGTTGAAGAAAAATAAATGTTAAAAACTATGCAAATTAGGTATTCGAGAACTTGGAGGCGGGATTATGCCATCTGAGCACTGCTTCAACGATGCCCCTTCCTAATGCTGGCCTTCTCCACTTAATCATGCCCCCATGCCTTTTGATTGACACCGCTAGACCCTCTGAAATCCAGTGTCTGCGCACTCGCCTCCTTAACGACGCATGCGCAGAGGATCTTTTCCTTCCTTCCCGGCTTGTGAATATGTCTAATGCGCACGCACCTCCACTTCTGGGTTCAGTGATGTGACAGAGTGTGCGCACTAGACATATTCACAAGCCGGGAAGGAAGGAAAAGATCCTGTGCACATGCGCCATTAAGGAAGAAAGTGCACAGATGCTGGATCTCAGCACTAACGCTGTCAAGCAAAATACATGGGGGTGTGATCAAGTGGAGAAGGCCAGGATTAGGAATGAACGGGGGCATCGCTGAAGCACTGCTCGGACGGCATAATCCCGCCTCCGAGTGCTTGAATACCTAATTTGCATATTGTCTTGTATGGCTTTAAAATATCTGCCTACTCTTACAAAATAAATGGCTTTAAAGACATTGGAATTATATGAAAATGTGGTCCTTAAGATTGGAGATCCCCTAGTGCTCAATTGATTGGGCATTTGGGCTTAAAGGGCTTCTGTCAGCCCACTAAACCGTTTTTTTTTTTTTTTTGGTTAATATTAATCTCTACACTGCAAGTTCCCTGTACATATGCTAAATATTCATTTTTGTTCAGTAGATTTTGTTAAAAATCAAGTTTTATAATATGTAAATTACCTTGCTACCAGCAAGTAGGGCGGCTACTTGCTGGTAGCAGCCGCATCCTCCTCTCATCATGACGCCCCCTCCGCCGTTTGATTGACAGGGCCAGGGAACGGGTTCGTTCTCTGCTGGCCCTGTTTGAATTCAAAATATCGCGCCTGCGCCGTACCTTTCTTTAATCGGTGCAGGCGCACTGAGAGGCGGCCGCTCTCCCGGCCGCTCCATCCTCAATGCGCCTGCGCCGGGTGTAGATGTGACGTCATCGGCGCAGGCGCACTGAGAGGCGGCCGCTCTGTCGGCCGCTCCATCCTCAATGCGCCTGCGCCGATGACGTCACATCTACACCCGGCGCAGGCGCATTGAGGATGGAGCGGCCGAGAGAGCGGCCGCCTCTCAGTGCGCCTGCGCCGATTAAAGACAGGTACGGCGCAAACAGGGCCAGCAGAGAACGATCCCGTTCCCTGGCCCTGTCAATCAAACGGCGGAGGGGGCGTCATAATGAGAGGAGGATGCGGCTGCTACCAGCAAGTAGCCGCCCTACTTGCTGGTAGCAAGGTAATTTACATATTATAAAACTTTATTTTTAACAAAATCTACTGAACAAAAATGAATATTTAGCATATGTACAGGGAGCTTGCAGTGTAGGGATTAATATTAACCAAAAAAAAAAAAACGGTTTAGTGGGCTGACAGAAGCCCTTTAAGGCCTGAATTTAAAGGAGTATCCCACAAAAACTATTCATCACCTATCCTAAACAACAGATCACTGGGACCCCTAGTGATTCCAAAGGGGTCACCAAGTCCCTCTTAGAATGGAGTGTTAGTGCTCACGTCAGTCCCCAAGAAGTGAATGGAGTGGTGGACCAACATGCACAATTAATACTGCTTAATTTAGAAAGGGGATTTGGGGACCCCTCATTCTCAGGATCACAGGAAGTTGTAGTGGGTCAGACTCACTATGATCTGAAAGTTATCACTATCCTGTGGACAGGTGATAAATAGTTTTCATGGCATAACCCCTTTAATAGATCCTATTTAGACTAGAACCTTCAGAATCACAGGTGCATATCCATAAAACAAACATAATTATAAACACCATTATACATACAAACAATGGAGCTAAGAAATGGGGGTCATTCTAAATAAAAGTGGTACAATACCGACTATAAATGAGTCAATGGAAGCTCTTAGCGCACATATTTGATCAAACGTGTGTCGGGCCCATCTACCAGGCGTCAAGGTGGCTTTCCCTTCAATAGATCAACACTAAGTAAAAAAAAAAAACATGCTAACCTTTTACATACTGTATATGTAGCCACAATCTTGAATTCAACACATGGGGTAATTTATCATTCCCACCATGCCAGTTTCCTGGCAAAAAAAAGTCGCAAACATTTACCACTTGTACAGGTGGCATTTCTCCGCAGCCCTCGACACTTTCCTGGAAAGGGCGCATGATGAGAGCAGGGTCAATGGGCTGCAGATTTGTCCTCTTTTACACCAGTTTTCTGACATAAAAGATGGCTGAAATCTATGCCAGCTTGGGGGGGCAATTTGCCCTGAAATTTGTAGGCCAAAAGCCCAGGAGTGGTAAGATTGTTAGTGTAGGTCCTGACTGATAGAAGCCACCTTTTTGTTGGTAAATTGGGCCCAACATATTCTTGATCAAAGATATGCGCAAAGAACTTCTAATTTTCATATAGTAAGTATAATGCTGTTTACATTTATTCTAGTTTTCAATGTTTGCATGCGTCTTAGCACATGGCAGTGTGCTGCTACTTGTTGTCCTTGTTTGCTTTTGCATTGCAGCCACAGTAATGTGCACCTGAACTCTCTTTTTATATATAGTTTGGAGGTGCTGGTCTAACTCACTTTTAGATTTCAGTTTAGGCACATGGACTGCCAGAGGATGGACCCAATTTACGATGAGGAGTACTCCTTTTCATAAATTAGGTACAGCCTCCGGCAGCGCAGGGAATATCATAGTCCAACCGTTCTATGATAAATTCCCTCCACTGAATTTAGCAAGTGTAAGAACGACACGAGCTTGGTTATTTTCACTCCTATTTATATCCAACAACAGAACCCCTTTATCACAAATTATTCTTGTCCCCCCCAAGGCCTAAAATGCATGCTCTCACTATACTGTGCATATTAATAGAAAAATAGAAACAGAGAAAATGTGAACATGAACCAAAGTGTATAATACAATGCTGACATTGGCCAGATTAAAGGGGCTCTCTGGGAATTAAGAAAATACAAATACTTAAATATTTCTTAATTATAAATATATTCCCAAATACATTTAATTTGTTATAATGGCTCATTTGGTCTAGGGAGCAATCATCAGGAGAAATAAAATGGCCGCTGTCCTATTAGTACACACTGAACCTGTCCTAATCGCATAGGAGGACAAGTTACTTCACAATACTGAGCTAAAGAGCTGCCTTATCCTCCGCTCTGCTCTGCTTGTCATAGCTGGTAAGATCT
The DNA here is from genome assembly GCF_014858855.1 of Bufo gargarizans. Lineage (NCBI taxonomy): Eukaryota > Metazoa > Chordata > Amphibia > Anura > Bufonidae > Bufo > Bufo gargarizans. The sequence continues at coordinate 306,822,833 of NC_058083.1, read as the reverse complement.
TTAGCTGAATCTCTGTAGTAATGGAGTACATGAGGAGACATGAAGTACAGAGAGGACGGACAGGACAGACTGTGGTAATGTGGGGCTGTAGTAATGGAGACTGCGTACAAGTGATGCTGCTCATTATCCACATCTCTACCTCCTCTCTGTGCTTCATGTCTCCTCATAAACTTCATTCCTACAGAGATTCAGCTGAAGATCTTATCAGCTGTATTCGGGATCATAATCCCTGACATGCAGAGCAGAGAGGAGGATGAGGCAGCTCTTTAGCTCAGTGTTGGGAAGTAACTTGTCCTGCTGTGTGGCTAGGACAGGTTTTGTGTGTACTAATAGGATTGTGGCCATTTTATTTATCCTAATGATTGCTCCCTAGAGAAAATGACTCTGAGCCATTATAACTAATAAAAGGTATTCATAATAAAGTAATATTTCTCTATTTTCATTTTCTTAATACCCGGTGAAAAAGAAGGCCATGGTGCTCACAGAAACACTATTGCCTTCTCGAACAGCTGATTGGCAGGGGTCAGACCCCCACCGATCAGATGCTGATGACCTATCCTCATGTCTGTTTCAGAAACTATTTGCATTCCCCATGCAAAAGCAATTTTGAGGCATCTTTTAATATACTTCTGTGTTGTGTTATTCCTCCATTATTCCTGCTTGTAGTGATGAATAAAGGTACAACCAGGAGTTGCCGGTAGATGTCCCTGCGCAGTGGCAGCAATGATTGGATAGTGTCAGACTGTGCAAGGACACTCCCCCAACTGGTAACACTCAGTTGTACCTTTATTCATAAACCTCTAGCAGGAATAAAAGAGGAATGGTACAGCATAGCATTATAAGAATAAATTCTCCAGAATTGTTAATATAGCAGAACACAAGTAGTTACTGAAACCGAAATGTCTGGAATGGATATTACTATAGTCACTGCAACTGCCTATGTGGCTAAGGTATGTTCGAAGAAACCAGGCGCCTGGATGATTTGGAGTATTTTCCTAACAAACCTAATTGGCGTGTTATGGTCCTTCTCCATATAGAGAACTGTGGTCCTGTTCCCCAAAAATATTTGTAAATATTGTGTCTACATGTTGCAACCATTGCAGGGCAACTCCACTGGCTCCTATTGACTTCTCTAGGGCGCTGCATACAGATTAGCAAATGTGTGTGTATGTGTTGGGACCAGATAAACTGTACTCTTTTATGTCATGAATAAGGACTGACTACAGGTCGAAACACATTGACTTGTGTGGGGAGATGTCCTGCTGTGTGCCTTTTTTGGACTTTTTAAAAAATATTTGAAATAAGAAATACATGGTTTTATTCAAGACCCGAGTGCTGGACCCGCTACTTTGTTTCTATAGATAAACAGTACTAGTACAAGCCACATGTGGGCAGTGTTTAAAGCACCAGTTTTATCTAACCCCCTCCAATATCTGCCGTGCATGTACTGTACTGCAGTGATTCGCCTTTTTTTTTTCAACTTTCAAATTTTTCTGTTTACATAGCCGTTTAAGGGCTTATTTTTTTAGGAACAAATTGTGCTGTCTAATGGCACCATTTAATATTGCATACAATATAGGGTTGAATTGGGGGGGGGGGGGCGACTCAATTCTACCACAGTTTTGAGTTTCGTTTTTTACAGTGTTCACTGTGCGGTAAAACTTACCTGTTATCTTTATTCTGTGGGTCACTATGATTACAGCAATACCACATTTTTTATTTGTTTTAATACTAAAAATATAAAAATATATAATTTTTTTGTTTGCATCGCCATATTCTGACCCCCATAACTTTCTTATATTTATCTCTATGGAACTCCGTGGGGCTCATTTTTTTGTGGTAGTTTTTATTAATCCCATATTGGCGGGTGTATGACTTTTTGATCACTTGTTATTGAATTTTGTTTGGGAGGTGAAGTGACCACAAAACGTCCATTTTGATTTTTCTTTTCCGTTACGCTATTCACCATACAGTTTAAATATTATAAATTTTAATAGTATGGATGTTTTGAGACACGGTGATGCTAATGTATTCTTTTATTGCTTATTTTTTAAATGGGGAAAGGAGGTGATTTGAATTTTTATAACATTTTATTTTAAAGTACAGGTACACTTATTTATGGCTTTAAAATATCCGCCTACTCTTACAAAATAAATCAGCTTTAAATATATATTTATGCAGACTTTTATATTTTAGATTGTACGACATTGGAATATATGGAAATATTGTCCATTAGATTTCTATGATGCTGCATTATTGGAGAGTGGAGACCCCCTATTGCTCAAATTATTAGGCTTTTGGTTTCAACACCTCAATTTAAAAAGAGTACGGTATCTCACAAAAACTATTTATCACCTATCCACAGGACTGGTGATGAACATCATATTGCTGGTACCCACAACAATCCCAGGAATTAGGGGTCACCAAGTCCCCTCTTAGAATGGAGTGGTAGTGTGCATCCGTCCCAAAGAAGTGAATAGAGTGATGGGCACTACTGCTTAATTTGGAAAGGGGATTCATGGTCGTGAATGTTGCATTTTTGTTTAGCCATTCATGTAATTATCATAGATTCCAATGGAGAGAGTTGCCCATCCACCTCTTCATTCAGTCTTGGCCAACTCAGTTTGCCAAATTTAGGTTAGGAGAACCCATTTTCTTAGTAATTAGTTGTCCTAGTGGTGTGTTATTCAAGAAAGCATTTAGCTTTAGGAAAACATTGACTAAAACTCAACAATTCACAAAACATTAAAAATCCATGGCAGTTATTGAACGGTCATGTTTCAGACAGAATGCCTTTTGATTTATGGGACACTTTCATCAGAACGAGGTATTTTTTAAACTGAATATTCATAATTTTTTTTAGCACTTTTTGCTGTTTTATTTTTCACGTTCTTCTGTAGCACAGAGAGATAAAACTCCTATATACATAGGGAACCCATTACAGTTTACTGCTGCTGTGAGTGGAAGATGTAATCTACTGATAGATTGTAGAATTGGGATAGCTGTATGACATATCTATTCTTGATAGGCCTAGATATAGATGTCCACAGAAGATCATTCCATCAGTGTCATATGTGGTGCCCTAACTGAGTCATTCATCCTCTTCCCTATCTGGCCTAAGTGAATAGTCAGATTGAGAAAGTCAAGCAAGGTTGAATGCTGTAGTGAAAGTCCAAAGAGAAAGTTAAAAAACCAGGATGGGAAGTAGAATACATAGAGTGACTTCAACAAATGATATCTAAAAAACCATCCACTCATTTTTACTAGAAAACAAATAACATAGAATATTCACAAATAGGTGGTTAGTATGTGATAAAAACGTTAATGGTAGTGTCCCTTCACAATTGTCTAAGCTGAGCACTCAAAGTAATTGTGTTTGTAATTGTTTTTTGTTTTTTTTAGTTAGGACTTGCCTGTGCATTGAAGAATACACTTTTTTTGTTGTCTCAGTGATGTGACCCCCACTTATTCTCAATATTATTGGCATATCCTGTTGGCTGAATTTTGACTTTAACTCGAACATTATTAGGTTCTCTTCTCTAGAACCCCCAAAAAAATTTATATGTAAAATTCTATTGGTGCTCACCTTTAGCTTATAAAGTAGCTGAGGAGGTCTAAGTCAACTAATTAAAAGTAGGATTGTCTTTTGTGTGAAACCTGTGGTTGCATGTAAAAGAACAATAATTCTTACTATTTCCAGCTGTTTGGTAAGTTCCAGTAGTTGGGTTTGCAATGCATTGTTCTCATTGGTCAGCTCTGCACAGTCGCTCATCATTTTCTGCCTCAGGACTCGCTCCTGTTCAGACAGCAGATCTTTCTCCCGAATTTGTTGATGGAGGAAACTTATTTCATTCCTGCAAAACCATAGTCTGTGAATTTTAACACCCAATCTTCATCCATTCTGCATACCTAAAAAGGGTCATCTTAAAAACAGATCCCATTTGCCAAAAAGATTCTTTAACAAGATGTTGCCATAAGTACATTGGCCCAAATAAGTCCTAAAGATAGTGCTGGACAGGCTGTCTAGACCTCCACCAGATTTATCACAGCAGCTCAGGCTGGATGATAAATGTGGAGAAGGAATAGACACCTTTCTCTGACTCAATCCCAACTATTGGTTGGCTTACTTTGACACAGATTTTTATGGCAGAATTGTGATGCAAAATGGAGCCTCTTAGGCCTTACTTCTTTCCTACAAAGCTCTACTTCCCTTTCCACCAAGGCTCGTCCCTTTACTTTGACACAGATTTTTATGGCAGAATTGTGATGCAAAAGGGAGCATCTTAGGCCTTACCCCTTTCCTACAAAGCTCTACCTCCCTTTCCGCCAAGGTTCGTCCCCTTGTCAAGCATGTTGGAAAAAAAGTGTAGAAACCCTAGAGGCACCAAATTGCTCCACTATTAAAACAGATTTTTGGTGTGGACACATTAGCAAATATGGGCCACGGTTTGGATCCAACTCATCAACCGTGTGGTATTTTCACACTAGCGTTATTCTTTTGCGGTATTGAAATCCGGTAAAGGGTCTCAATACCAGAAAAAGACGCTTCTGTTTTGTCCCAATGCATTCTGAATGGAAAGCAATCCGTTCAGTATGCATCAGGATGTCTTCTGTTCCATCCCTTGTACGGTATGTGACCGGACAAAATAGCGCAGCTTGCTGCAGTATTTTTTTCCAGCCAAAATTCCGGAACACTACCGCACTTGCTGGATCCGGCATTAATTTCTATTGAAATGTATTAATGCCGGATCCGGTACCAAATGTTCTGGAAATTGCCGCATTCTGTTTTCCAGTCTGTGCATGCGCGTTTTTTTCTAGCTTTGAAAAAATGAAATCCTGGATCCGTTATTACGGATGATACCGGAAAGACGGATCCAGTATTTCAATGAATACATCTAACGGATCCGGGGGAAAAAGATATTCATTTGCATACGGATTTCCAGATCCAGCAGGCAGTTCCGGCGACGGAACTGCCTGCAGGATTCTAACAGTGTCGGATTCTAAAGTGTGAAAGTACCCTTATATGTACATAGAAAAGACATCTGTTAAGCAGATTGGATTGTAAATCTTATTGTGAATATAGATTTGGATCATACATTGTCCAATGCCAATATGAATGTGCCAGAACTCAGGAAAGAAAATGCTACAACAGATTGTAACCTGAAGGCATGTATACTGAAGGGATCTTTATGTATCGCTTCCAGTAAGTCTGAGGAAGAACATGTACGGTATACCAATGTGCGTTGATCTAAGGCCATCAATGAGGAGGCGATTCACGTAACATTAAAGAAGAAAGAATACACGACCCAGATACCAATTTCTTATTAGTGAAAATAGAATTGGTCTTCTGGTGACACTTCAAATTCCTGACTCCTCCTACCCATTGATCATATCTAGATCATAGGTGACCACAGTCCTGGTTCCTGGCACTCTTCTGGAATATGTACCCATTTCTGCCATGAAAAATACATTTTACATGACTTGTGCTTGATGTACTTTTACAGTGTCTGACTAACTACTCTATGAGACTTTAATATGATTATTTTGCAGTCACCCTCACATTGTAGGTCTACTGTATGTATAGACATTGCAATGAGGAGTAACTGCATGGGTCAACACTGTGCAGGTAGCATGTTCTGGATCCAATGGTCATTGACATTGATCATTAAGTTTTTGGCCATTTATAAAACACGATATAACCACAGTTGATTTTGGAGAGTTGGCAGGACTAGCTGCTGCGGCACAGGATTCTATGCTGACGATGACAGAGTCTTCTGCATGGCAGGTAGCCATTATTGTGGTTTCCAAAAAGTACATAGTTAGTTGGCCCCCTGCTACAGATTATCCTCTTATTCTAAAGTACTGTAGTTGTTAGAAGAAACACATCTGTGCACCTTAAGTCAGGTGTAAGCTGATTCTGAGTCACCGCTGTGTGTTTGATCAGCTTTTCCTCCATTTCATGCCTGGCTGAAGTCACTTTCAGCAGCTCCATTCTCTTCTGTGACAGTTGATTTTCCATCTCTTTTTGTTGCTCCATTCTTTGCTTCAGCTGTTCAAAATAAGGCAGATTGACAAACTTGACAAAACTAGACAAAAAGAAACTATTGACAAAAGACTAATCTGGCATGTCTGCAGCTAGTGCGCCGCCCATTATTCAACTGAACTAACATATATGGCTATGGACACGTACGTAGAATATAATGCAATGATTCAGCTTCTCTTCTGGACATGGCTAGGTTCAAGATCCTTGTGTCTGCCTCTCTTCTGACAAATTGTACTTGATATATTTATTATATGCTTGTGGGCAACCTGGGTGCCATATGCAGGCCATCCAGCCAAACTACAAGCACCATGACTAAGGCCGTGATCAAGGTCTATTGTTGACCAAAGCGTTTGCCAGTGGCTAAATATTATTCTCTGGATGGATAAAAAAGTTAAAAAAAATCCAAAAAAGCTTTCCAATAAATAAGCATTTAACGAAACAGAAACTAGAGTGCCGTGGTTTTCTCTTCAATTGCATGACCTTTGTATACCACTGAGCCACCACCTTCACCGCAGAGGTGTGCCGTTCAGCTCCTTTCCCATATGCAGGCTGACCTGTAGAAGGGTAGGTGTTTTACAACCAGACCCAAAGCGTTCTTATATCAAATCAATCAAAACTCTCAAAAATGACACATTAATTACCTATATCAATTAACGTATACCGTATTTTTCGCCCTATAAGACGCACCGAGGTTTTTAACCCCTTAGGGACCCATGACGTATCGGTACGGCATGTTTCCCGAATCCTTAAGGACCGAGGACGTACCGGTACGTCATGGCTTTAATTCGCGATTCCGGCGCCGCGGGGGTTAATCGGAACGGGATGCCGGCTGAAATCATTCAGCCGGCATCCCGTAACATTTGACCCCCCCGTATAGACGATCGCAGAAAACCGCAGGTCCATTCAGACCTGCGGTTTTCTGCGTTTCCGGTCCATTCGGGTGTCCTGTGACCCGATGAACCGGAAAAAGACTGCGATCGGTGGCGTAATTTTACACCACCAATCGCAGTCCGAGGATTTGAGGAGGCGGTGCTGGCCCTGGTGCTGAACACTGCTGTCCAGGGTGCTGATTGGTGCAGGGGAGAGAGGCGCGAGATTCAAACTTCCTGCGCTCCTCTCTCCCCTCCTCTTCCTGTCCAGCACCCTGACCGTGCAGCATCGTTCAGCACCAGCTCCTGTGTCCCCCTAATCGGCATCCATCACCCTCCTGCACCCATCGCCACTCAGGTAGGTTAGGGTCAGTGAGGGAGAGGCACCATTAGGAAGGGAAAGAAGGGAAAAGTTAGTTAGGAAAAAAAAAAAAAAAAGAACTTTTACACTAAACTTTTTTGATCCATCTATCAGACCCCAGAGCCCCCCCTGCCACTTGCCCCCCCCTACCAGTGGTGAATTTGATGGTGGAGCAGACGAATCTGTACGCCCAACAGTTCGTCGCTCAAAACCCAGGCTCATTTTTGGCATTTTTGGCTAGACCCGGTGGCTGGACGCCGGTCAGTGCAGCCAAAATGAGGACATTTTGGGGCCTCGTGCTGCATATGGGTCTAGTCCAAAAACCCAGTGTCAGGCAATACTGGAGTGGGGACGTCCTATACCAGACCCCACTGTACAGTATGGTCATGACACGTCCCCGGTTTGAGGCCATCCAGAAATGTCTGCATTATTCCGATAATGCAGCATGTCCACCCCGAGGTGATCCTGCCTATGACCGGCTGTATAAGATACGGCCGGTCATCGACCACTTTGGGGCCACATTTCAGCAGGCCTACGTACCTGGAAGGGAGGTCGCGGTTGATGAGTCTCTCGTTGCGTTCAAGGGGAGACTCAGTTTCCGCCAATACATTCCCACAAAGCGGGCGAGGTATGGCGTGAAGCTATACAAAATTTGTGAGAGTACCTCAGGGTACACTTACAAATTTCGTGTGTACGAGGGGCGAGATTCCCGTATTCAACCCTCAGAATGTCCCCCCCACTCTGGGTGTTAGCGGGAAACTCGTGTGGGACCTTATGCACCCACTGCTGGATAAGGGTTACCACTTGTACGTGGATAACTTTTATACCAGCATTCCCTTGTTCAGGTCCCTTGCCGCCAGATCCACGTTCGCTTGTGGGACCGTGCGGAAAAATCAGCGCGGCCTCCCTGCCCACCCCCTCCAGGTACCTATCCCCAGGGGTGAGACCCGTGCACTTACCAGTGGAAACCTGTTGCTGGTCAGGTATAAGGACAAGAGGGATGTCCTTATGCTGTCCACAATCCACGGTAACAGCACCACCCCAGTCTCTGTGCGAGGTACCACGGCAACGGTCCTCAAGCCCGATTGTATCGTCGACTACAATCGGTATATGGGAGGAGTTGATCTCTCTGATCAAGTCCTCACGCCATATAATGCCATGCGCAAAACCCGGGCATGGTACAAAAAAGTTGCGGTCTACATGGTGCAGGTTGCCATGTACAACTCTTTTGTACTATCCCGAAGCGCTGGCAGCACAGGGACATTCCTCCAATTCTATGAGGCAGTCCTCAAAGACCTGATCTTTTCGGACCGGGAAAGAGCAGGCCGGAGTACCTCGGGAACTGGAGGCGCCCGGATCGTCCCTGGCCAACACTTTCCAGGTGTGGTCCCCCATACTGGAAAGAAGGGACGAACCCAAAAAAGATGCAGAGTGTGTCACAAGAGGGGGATACGGAAGGACACCACCACTCAATGTGACACGTGCCCCGATCATCCGGGCCTCTGCGTTATCGATTGCTTCAGGGAGTATCACACTTCCATGGAGTACTAAATTTTTATAATCCCCAACAGTCCACTAGAGAACATAAAACACTATGGCTCTTAGACTTTGGAGACACAGAAACAATTTTTTTCCCCAAAAAAAATATTAGTTTTAGAGCAGGCATCCTCAAACTGCGGCCCTCCAGATGTTGTAAAACTATAACTCCCAGCATGCCCAGACAACCTACAGCCATCAGCAGGGCATGGTGGGAATTGTAGTTTTACAACATCTGGAGGGCCGCAGTTTTAGGATGCCTGCTTAGTGTCTCCAAAGTCTGAGAGCCATACAGATTGGGCATCGTCGCGTGCGTAAAAGTCGTCGCTATAAAAATAACATTTGACCAAACGCCTCGAATGAACGGTGTTAAAAATATAAAACAAGAACGGTGCCAAAACACCCATTTTTGGGCAAAATTTCAATTTGAATCCCTTTTGCCGGTAATAAAGCAAGGGTTAACAGCCAAACAAAACTCAATATTTATGGCCCTGATTCTGTAGTTTGCAGAAACACCCCATATGCGGTCGTAAATGGCTATATAGCCGCACGGCAGGGCATAGAACGAAGGGAACTCCATACGGTTTCTGGAAGGCAGATTTTGATGGACAGTTTTTTTTTTGACACCATGTCCCATTAGAAGCCCCCCTGATGTAGCCTAGACTAGAAACTCCAAAAAAGTGACCCCATCTAAGAAACTACACCCCTCAAGGTATTCAAAAGTTACTTTACAAACTATGTTAACCCTTTAGGTGTTCCACAAAACTAAATAGCGAATGTAGAAACATTTTTAGAATTTAATTTTTTTGTTACATTGCCTCAAAAAAGAGTAATATAGAGCAATCAAAAATCATATTTACCCCTAAAATAGTCCCAAAACAACAACCACCTTATCCTGTAGTTTCCTAGATGGGGTCACTTTTATGGAGTTTCTACTCTAGGGGTGCATCAGGGGGCTTGAAAGGGTACATGGTGTAAATAAACCAGTCCAGCAAAATCTGCCTTCCAAAAACCATATGACGTTCCCCTCCTTCTATGTCCTGCCGTTTGGCCAAACAGTAGTTTACGACCACATATGGGGTGTTTCTGCAAACTACAGAATCAGGGCAACCCATTTTGAGTTTTGTTTGGCAGTTAACCCTTGTTTTACTCCTGGAAAAAATTGATTATATTGGAAAATTTTCCAAAAAATAGAAATTTCGAAATTGTTTCTCCATCTGCCATTAACTCTTGTGGAACACCTAAAGGGTTAACAAAGTTTGTAAACCCAGTTTTGAATACCTTGAGGGGTGTACTTTCTTAGATGGAGTCACTTTTTTGAAATTTCTATTCTAGGGGTGCAACAGGGGGCTTCAAATGGGACATGGTATAAACAAAACCAGTCCTGCAAAATCTGCCTTCCAAAACCCATATGGTGTTCCCCTCCTTCTATGTCCTCCCGTTTGGCCAAACAGTAGTTTACGACCACATATGGGGTGTTTCTGCAAACTACAGAATCAGGGCAACCCATTTTGAGTTTTGTTTGGCAGTTAACCCTTGTTTTACTCCTGGAAAAAATTGATTATATTGGAAAATTTTCCAAAAAATAGAAATTTTGAAATTGTTTCTCCATCTGCCATTAACTCTTGTGGAACACCTAAAGGGTTAACAAAGTTTGTAAACCCAGTTTTGAATACCTTGAGGGGTGTACTTTCTTAGATGGAGTCACTTTTTTGAAATTTCTATTCTAGGGGTGCAACAGGGGGCTTCAAATGGGACATGGTATAAACAAAACCAGTCCTGCAAAATCTGCCTTCCAAAACCCATATGATGTTCCCCTCCTTCTATGTCCTGCCGTTTGACCAAACAGTAGTTTACGACCACATATGGGGTGTTTCTGCAAACTACAGAATCAGGGCAACCCATTTTGAGTTTTGTTTGGCAGTTAACCCTTGTTTTACTCCTGGAAAAAATTGATTATATTGGAAAATTTTCCCAAAAATAGAAATTTCTAAATTGTTTCTCCATCTGCCATTAACTCTTGTGGAAGACCTAAAGGGTTAATAAAGTTTTAAAAAACAGTTTTGAATACCTTGAGGGGTGTAGTTTCTAGAATGGGGTCATTTTTGGGAGGTTTCTATTATCTAAGCCTCACAATATGACTGCAAACCTGAACTGGTCCATAAAAAGTGGGATTTTGAAGATTTCTGAAAAATTTCAAAATTTGCTTCTAAACTTCTAAGCCTTGTAACATCCCCAAAAAATAAAATATCATTCCCAAAATGCTACACACATGAAGTAGACATATGGGGAATGTAAAGCCATCACAATTTTTGGGGGTATTACTATGTATTACAGAAGTAGAGAAACTGAAACTTTGAAATTTGCTAATTTTTAAAAAAAAATGGTAAAAATTGTATTTTTTGTGTGCAAAAAAATTAACTTTTTTGACCCAATTTTAGCAGTGTCATGAAGTACAATATGTGACGAAAAAACAATCTCAGAACGGCCTGGGTAAGTCAAAGCGTTTTAAAGTTATGAGCACTTAAAGGGACACTGGTCAGATTTGCAAAAAATGGCCAAGTCCTTAAGGTGAAATAGGGCTGAGTCCTTAAGGGGTTAAGGAGGAAAAAAAAATAAAAAAAATTTGAACCAAAAGGTGTGCCTAATGGTGTTATGTGGGATCTGGGGATGGCACTGTTATGGGGGGGGTCGGTGGATGGCATTGTTATGGGGGTCTGTGGATGGCACGGTTATGGGGATCTGTGGATGGCACTGTTATGGGGATCTGTGGATGGCACTGTTAGGGGGGGTCCGTGGATGGCATTGTTATGGGGGTCTGTGGATGGCACTGTTATGGGGGGTCCGTGGATGGCATTGTTATGGGGGTCTGTGGATGGCACGGTTATGGGGATCTGTGGATGGCACGTTTATGGGGATCTGTGGATGGCACGGTTATGGGGATCTGTGGATGGCACGGTTATGGGGATCTGTGGATGGCACGGTTATGGGGATCTGTGGATGGCACGGTTATGGGGGGCACTGTGGATGGCACGGTTATGGGGGGCACTGTGGGTGGCACTGTTATTGGGGACTGTGGATGGCACTGTTATGGGGGGCACTGTGGATGGCACTGTTATTGGGGACTGTGGATGGCATTGTTATGGGGGTCTGTGGATGGCACGGTTATGGGGATCTGTGGATGGCACGGTTATGGGGATCTGTGGATGGCACGGTTATGGGGATCTGTGGATGGCACGGTTATGGGGATCTGTGGATGGCACGGTTATGGGGGGCACTGTGGATGGCACTGTTATTGGGGACTGTGGATGGCACTGTTATTGGGGACTGTGGATGGCACTGTTATGGGGGGCACTGTGGATGGAACTGTTATTGGGGACTGTGGATGGCACTGTTATGGGGGATCTGTTGATGACACATAAATAGCATTTTACGCTATGTGTCATACACAGACCCCCATAACAGTGCCATCCACAAATCCCCATAACAGTGCTATCCATAGAATGACCCCTAATAGGGATGAGGGGCCGGCATCCAGCTCTGTAATTACAGCGGGCCCGGTGCAGTCACTGTATTCTGCTACACCGGGCCCGCTCACTGTAGGAATCCTAACTGCAGGCAATGCTAACAGTAGTCTTTTATGCAGCCTGTACTTACGATTCTAACTTTCCGGCAGCCAGCAGGCAGGAGGCTGAGCTGGCGGGCGGGCGCTAAAAACGTAACTCACTATGTCACGCGCCGGCTCTCCCTTCTTCATTCATAAAGTGGGCGGAGCCGGCGCGTGACATAGTGAGTTACGTTGTCAGCGCCAGCCCACCAGCTCAGCCTCCTGCCTGCCGGAAAGTTAGTATCGTAAGTACAGGCTGCATAAAAGACTACTGTTAGCATTGCCTGCAGTTAGGATTCCTACAGTGAGCGGGCCCGGTGTAGCAGAAGACCCTGTCCAAGACCCTGATCCTGTCCAGAGGAACGCGTATTGCTGCCAGGAACGCTGATGAGAGCTGAGGTCATACAAGACCTGTGCGGTCATTTTAAATATTACAGCTGAGTGTCCTTGCTCAACCATGGGTTTACTGACCTGAACTCAGCTTTATAGGCATATATTCTTGGTAGAGATGAGCGAACCTGTCGAGGTTTGGTTTGGTCCAGGTTTCCCGAATTATTAAAAAAGCATATTCACAACATATTCCTAGATAACCCCTTTAAGGAGCACCTTATATGTGGTTATACTATATTGACAGCTGTAGGAACACTGCCCCATATGCTCCAGTAGGCCACATACCTGTGTCTGAAGTGCAGTTATCCTCTGGCCACTGTTGGATACAATGACCATCTCACGTTCTAACTCCTGCTTGTTGAGAAGTATCTCCATCTCCTTCTGAGAGATCCGTCGGTCAGTGAGCTCCTTCCCTTTCTTCAGCTGAACTACATCCTCAATCAAATGCTGCTTTTCTTTGGAATGGGAATCTACAGCAATTATATTGGAAAAATAATAGACGGTATTAGGAAAAAAGCATTGGGGTATATGTATTATTACTGAACAGTATGCCGCCATATCACTTCAGTGTAGCATGCACATGTTCCAAGTAGAAATGAGCCAATTGATTTGTCTCATCAACAAGACTTCTTCACCTGTGAGCAGGGCCGGTGCCACCCATAAGCAGAGTAGGCCACCGTGCATAGCGCACTCTTGCTGGGGGCGCCAGCGTTCTGGAGTCTGGCTGCAATAGAAGTGCAGCATACGGGTAGGCTACCCGACACTGCTAGATTTGAATGTGCATTTCCCTTTAAGCCAGTCAGGCCGGTTACCGGCAATCTTTATCACAGCCAGCAGAGGGAGCCCCCAGTTCAGTATAAATAGGCTAGGGCCTAGCTCAGGAAGGGAGAAGTTTCCAGACTCAGTGCAGAGAGGGTTCCCCTCCTGAGTCCGTATGCATAGAAGTCAGAAGGGCATAGCTAAACAGCCTGAAGACACAGAATACCACAGAGGCCGATCAGATAAAGCAAGAGGTACTCAAGATAACAGAGGAGGTACTAGATAAGGACAGCTTCAAGGATACGCCAGATAAAGGGCATTAGACCTTGGAGAGAAAGTCACATGTTTCAGGACCAGTCAGGAATAGTGTGCAAGCCGCCTGTACTGCATCTCCTGTAATTAACACTCTGTAAAGAACATTGCTAAGACCGGCCATTCTGTACTTCTAAGAACCAGCTGTATTCAAATAGTAACCAACTGTCTTTCATGGAACGGCGCTTCCAACTGCGTCCATGTATTATAATCACTGATATTCAGTAAAGTTCCAGTTTTTGGTTGGCTATCCCGTGGTTGCTTCATTCTTCTACATTACTATACACGGCGTGTCACCGTTTAATTGACACTGGCGTCACGAACAATCAACATCTGCCTGTTCCAGTATTTGCCCCAATTGAAGACGACAGTGGATCCCAGGTTAGTGGGTCAATCTGCACTACAAAGCCCAGCATACACTACTGACCCCCTGGGACACTGCAGAAGTCTCAGTAGCAGACTGCTACTAGCAGTGGCATTGCAAGGGGGGTACGGCGGGTGCGGGCTGCACCGGGTGAAATGTCTGATGGGGTAATCCCGGTCCAACACACACGCCTACGCAGCCAGCCCCGTCCCGGCGGAAGCCCCGGCGCTGCACTATCCTCTTGAGCGCATACAGTGTCAGGACGTTGTGTGCACACTATGACCTGATGCTGCACACCGTCAGGTGAAAGTACAGCGCCAGCGGGAAGACGGGAGCGGGAGGAAGAGGAGCCGCAGCGTTCTAGGTAAGTATTGTAGTATGTAGTTAGTTCCGTTTGCCGCAATGATTTAAGTTTTGATGGGGGCATTGGGGGCTGAGTGGGGGGGTCTTTGGCTGATCTGAGGTCTGAAGGGAGCTGAGTGGGGGTGTTTGGGCTGATCTGAGGTCTGATGGGGGGGTCTGTGGGCGGGTCAAAGGGTGCGTGGTCAATAGGCGGCAAAATTAGCTTTTGCCTAGGGTGGCAATAATCCTTGTGAGGGGCTGTCTCCACTGCTTGAAATACAGGGCCGAACATCTCGCCTGACCATGACAGTCTCTTGCCTGTGCAGCACAAGCGCAGTGGCTCTGCTTCCACTTCTGGAGCAGGAACTGTTCATGTGCCACTATTTCAGTAGAGGCATCAGGAATGTGCAGGCACAGGCCAGCAGCACAATGATGTCATTGGAGCGCCTCTGGCTTGTGCTGTCAATCTAAAGAAAGGAATCAGCTCTCAGCAGAGCCAGGAAGAGCAGGCCAAGGCCTGGAACAGTGAGATAGGACAACCCCTCTAACTGAAAAGAAATTGCCATATTGAAGGTACTATCCTATGAATGAGATCATGTTTTTACTTCACACAAGGGCTCATGCACATGACCGCTGGTCAATGAGGCTGCAAAAGATGCAGACAGCACACCGTGTGCTGTCTGCATCCATATGTCCAATCCGCAGTACCTGCAAAAAATAGAGGATAGGACAGTTCTAGTATGCGCCAGACGTTCCATTCCGCAAAATGCGAAATGCAAACAGCCGGTATCCATGTTTTGCGTGTCTGCAATTTGCGGACCTCAAAAATAGCTACGGACATGTGCATGAGCCCTAAGGCTGGGTTCACATGACTTTTTTGCCATCCATTTAACTTATACAAAAAATTTGCAAGCGCACTGCTGTAAACGAAGCCGATGCCCTCAAAGATTTATCGTATTGTTCATGCCCAGGCTCAGAGGTAAGCTGTGCAAGTGCGGGAACCCGGGAGCTGGAGAGGATGATGTAAGATGGTTACAGGGCTGGCCAGATGAGGCTGAGGAGGAGCGCAAAACGCTGAGGGGCCGGGCACTTACAGCCAGAAAACCTGCCCTAGGGCACTTGTTAACCTGTGTTTGCATACCATGAAAACCTTGTTTTTGCAGCTTTAGAAAATCTAAAACAACAAAAGTACCGTTATGGTCGTGTGTGTGCAAGAAGGAAATAGAAGAAGTGTAGGACGTGAAAAGTTGATGACAGACTCTCTTTAAATGAAATGAAGATAATAAGACCTTCAGCTTCTCTGATCTGTCCTCTGAAAGATTCTTGATCTCGCTGTAACATAAGCATATGGGCATCTTTGCGCTTCACTTCCAGTTTGAGACCCTCACATTCTGAACGGAGATCCTGAGAAACATAAAAAAATTAATGGTCAGTCGTGTACCTGTATGTGCAAGCTTGTCCTAGTCATAGAGGTTCTTAACAATTATAGTCTGTGTTCCAGCAAATCATCATTAAGTTTTACATTAAGAAATGATTGCCTTCTGCTTCACACTGAATCCCTTGTCAACTTGATCTGTAATCTCTGAACTCCTGACAGCTCATAAACACGATCTGTCATTAGTAATGTGTATGTCCATACTCACCTCTATCCCTCTGCTATGTACCCACATACCAGCAATAAAATGCATAGAGCGGACTTCTTCTGGAGTCTTCTCCATTATGTCCTCTCAATGTATTCCATGACTGGTTTGTGTTTGTACAGCAGGGGAATGGAGGGTTGTGATGACATACAAATTACTGATCTGGAGTCAGCGGCAGATGTTCTATACATGTATTACTGTACTTTTTAGGGCTTGCTGCCGGAGATGACTGATTCCCTTTAAGCTAAATTCTTATTAAGTTGATAACAATTTAGCTATAATGAGCATTTGGGAACTGTCATGAAAGTACAGATAAAGGGCTACAGATCGGGCCTCCAGAGCAGCTGCATGGCAGAGTAATGAAGCAGAACGTGATAGTCTGTAGATGCACTGAAACTGAAAGTTGTAAAGGAAAAACAGTTGGAAATCTTTATTAAAGACCTATGTAAAAAATCATTTTAATTCCAAAATGAGTAAAATGCCCCTAAATGTGGCCATAGCCTTTAAATCCCCTGCCACTGTGGTGGTCCCTGACAGTCTTTATTACTGTGCTGCTGTGGTGACATCAAGTCATCTGGCCTCAGCGGTGGGGCACTAGAATCCACATCATATAAATAACACTTAGGGAATAACATGTCTCTTACCAGAAGCTTCCTGAGCAGATGATCTGCTTCCAGGGTGAGCTGGGGCTGAAGATCTGCAGCCTTTTTAGTCTGCTCACGAGTAGAGATCTTAAATTAAGGAACCATGTAATAGGGATCTGAATCAGCTCAATTGTCCAGTGTAGCCAGCAGACAAGTGTTATATCATCCAGCAAACATCTTTACGATGACCTCCCAAAATTGCATTGAAAAGTGATCTTCTAGAGCAGGAATGCTCAACTTGTGGCCCTCCAGCTGTTGCAAAACTACAACTCCCAGCATGCCTGGACAGCCCACAGCTATTACGGCATGCTGGGATTAGTAGTTTTGCATCAGCTGGAGGGCTGCTGGTTGAGCATCCCTGTTCTAGAGGGTTGTCTTCTAAAGAAGACGATTAGCATGCAAAATACATGGCCAGTCATGCATTTCCCTGCAGCTGCTGCTAGGAAAATGTAAGGCCCCATGCAGACGAGCGTTTGTCACGCTGCGAGTCCGCAGCGTAGCCTCCGGCCTAACCTCCCAGCACTGCCGGGGTCGCATAGCATTCTATAGATTTTTATGATGCTATATAACCCTAAAGCCTCATTCACACGTCAGTGTTCGGTCAGTGATTTCCATCAGTGATTGTGAGCCAAAACCAGGATTGGAGCCTCCACAGAGATAAGGTATAAAGGAAAGATCTGCACCTGTTCTGTGTTTAGAGCCGCACCTGGTTTTGGCTCAAAATCACTGATGGAAATCACTGACCGAACACTGACTGTGTGAATGAGGCCTAACAGTTCTGAAATGTATTAGATGACACTGACATAATGCTCGAATATAGTCTGATGATAGCACGTTGGTGCTGAAACGCGTCACTCTGCTGTCATGTGTGACCAATAAATTTACCGTACTAAAAGATATCTACTGCGAAGTGCCGGTCTTTTTTGCAACACTGACATAATGCTGTCAGTGTTATCCAATACATTCCAGAACTGCAAGGGTTACATTGCATCATAAATCAATATAACTCTATGCGACCCCGGCAGTGCTGGGAGGACAGGCCAGGAGCTGCGCTTCGGACTCGCAGCATGACCAACACACGTCTGCAAGTTGCCTAACACTGTATGGCAGAGATTCAGAGGATGGTTCGAGTCCATCAGAATGGAAGAGGCTCATACAGGGTGGCTCTATGGCAGTTATGGCTGACCTTGGCACTCCAGCTGTGGTAAAACTACAACTTCCAAGATGCCCCCTTTGCTTGGCTGCTCTCAGAACTCTGTAGAAATAAATGGACCATTCTGGGAGTTGTAGTGTCCTGGAGTGCCAAGGTTAGCCATCACTGCTCTATGGCGTAGCAGTGCAGCCAGAACTGAATGGAGTTGCAGCATGTTGCTGCGACTGCAACCCCAGAATCACAAAATTTCCAGCAGCGTTGTATTCTTTTTTGTGTGATTCTGGCAACTTGTGACAACTTGCGAGTCTCGCTGTGACTCCATTCAGTTCAATGGCTGTACTGCTACACAGCGATCATAGGTTGTGCGATGGGTGTTGCGGCCAAGATTGCAGTTTTGCCCTAAAGCTAAATAAAATGAAAAGGACAATTCCGGCACTTATTGTTCTTCCCATAAAATCTTCCTCTTTATAGAATCACATCATATGCGGAACAGTATCACAAACAGCCCTAAAGCTACATGCGCACGACCTTATGTGTTTTGCGGTCCGCAAAAAAAAAGGATGACATCCGTTTTTTCTTGCGGATCCATTGTAACAATGCCTTAAATGGACAAGAATAGGACATGTTCTATTTTTTTTGCGGGGCTACGGAACTGACATACTGATGTGGACAGCGAATGGGCCCACATCCTATCCACAAAAAAAAACGGAACGGACACGGAAACAAAATACGTTTGTGTGCATAAGGCCTAAGGCTACATTCACATGACTGTATTTTCAGTCTGTGTCCACTCTGCTTTTTTTTTTTTTTGCGGATTACACCTGGATCCCTTCCCTGTGGCTGCAGAAATGTGGACAGCACATAGATGTTATCTGTGTGCTGTCTGCATCCATGCGGCCGTGACGTAAATTACATCATATTTTCTATTCTTGTCCATTTTGCAGACAAGAATAGGCATTTTTACAATGGGGCCCGTGAAAAGTGCTGGATGCACAAGGACCAGATCCGCAAATTGTGGACTGCAAAACAGATACCGTTGTCTGAATATAGCCTAAAGCTTCTCTTCTACTTCAGTACATGAGGGCAGGAGCAATGCTGGCACCTGGGCTTCAGGATACAAAATGGTGATTTATCTGAAGACCACCATAATTTGTAAAAAAACAAAATTTATATATATATATACACACACACATACATTTACACACACACTAAGGCCTCTTTCACATGACTGTCCCCCCCCCCCCCCGTATTTTGCGTTCCGTATACGGAACCATTAATTTCAATACTCTGTATGCATTCCGTTTCCGTATTTCCGTTTTGTTGAGAGATAGAACATGTCCTATTATTGCCCGCAAATCACGTTCCGTGGCTGCATTTAAGTCAATGGGTCCACAAGAAAAACGGAACACATACCGAAATGCATCCGTATGTCTTCCGTATCCATTCCGTTTTTGCGGAACCATCTATTGAAAATGTTATGCCCAGCCCAATTTTGTCTATGTAATTACTGCATACTGTATATGACATACGGAAAAACGGAACATAAACAAAAAACGGAACAACGGATCCGTAAAAAACGGTCCGCAAAACATTGAAAAACCCATACTGTCGTGTGAAAGATATGTCATTGATATAACTGGCTGTCCAAGTAAGTCACATATAACACAGAATTTGGGCTTTCACCATTCTATTAAATCTAATATTTAATTAGCTGTATTTAGCTTAATTACACAGATATCTATCATCGCTGTAGAAAATGCACTGTTGCTCATTATTCTCTACTGGAAAAGGATATAGGAAGTTAGCCTCAAGTTCCAGGAAGTATATCTGCTGTTGCAGGTTCTTGATATATTCTGCTTCCATAGCTCTAAAACTGAGAAAGAGAAACAACCTGAATACTTTAGTATGTATTCTACATTAGTAGTATAGTTATATACTGTATATACCTGTATACAACCTGAATAAGTATGTATTCTACATTAGTAGTATAGTTTTATACTGTATATACCTGTATACAACCTGAATAAGTACGTATTCTACATTAGTAGTATAGATACATACTGTATATACCTGTATACAACCTGAATAAGTATGTATTCTACATTAGTAGTATAGTTTTATACTGTATATACCTGTATACAACCTGAATAAGTATGTATTCTACATTAGTATAGTTATATACTGTATATACCTGTATACAACCTGAATAAGTACGTATTCTACATTAGTAGTATAGATACATACTGTATATACCTGTATACAACCTGAATAAGTATGTATTCTACATTAGTAGTATAGTTTTATACTGTATATACCTGTATACAACCTGAATAAGTACGTATTTTAAATTAGTAGTATAGATACATACTGTATATACCTGTATACAACCTGAATAAGTATGTATTCTACATTAGTAGTATAGTTATATACTGTATATACCTGTATACAACCTGAATAAGTATGTATTCTACATTAGTAGTATAGATACATACTGTGTATATACCTGTATACAACCTGAATAAGTATGTATTCTACATTAGTAGTATAGATACATACTGTGTATATACCTGTATACAACCTGAATAAGTATGTATTCTACATTAGTAGTATAGATACATACTGTGTATATACCTGTATACAACCTGAATAAGTATGTATTCTACATTAGTAGTATAGATATACTGTATATACCTGTATACAACCTGAATAAGCATGTATTCTACATTAGTATAGTTATATACTACTGTATATACCTGTATACAACCTGAATAAGTACGTATTCTACATTAGTAGTATAGATACATACTGTATATACCTGTATACAACCTGAATAAGTATGTATTCTACATTAGTATAGTTATATACTGTATATACCTGTATACAACCTGAATAAGTATGTATTCTACATTAGTAGTATAGATATATACTGTATATACCTGTATACAACCTGAATAAGTATGTATTCTACATTAGTAGTATAGATATACTGTATATACACACACATATAGTAATAGTGGATACACTGGTTGTTTCGTGTAGCGCGACTGCCCTCTGGTGGCGGACTGCTGCTCTGCAGGACACTGTAGCTCAGCTAACAAACGTCACGTCATTAAGTACTATAGAACGGCAGTGACATTTTAGGGAGGCGTGCAGTGGGTCAGCACACTACCGGTACACGGAGCCTTCCTCTCGGTGCAGCGTCCTTCAGGCTTCCGGTGTGAGCAGGACGCGGTGCCGGTTGCCCAGGGATGCAGTCACTTCCTGTGTGAGGGGGGTGGAGGCACAGACGTGTTACTGCCCAGTGTGTACAGTGGCACGGAGTGCTTTCTTACACTGTGTGGCAGAAACTGGTGCAAAAAGAGAGTTTTCATACCCTGTAAATGGTGTTGCAACTAAATTTAGTTGCAGTTGGGGTTTTTACACCGCCCTTGCCTCTTTCCAAAAAGGGGGCATGATGCTGCGCAGATGGTACTTACTTTCACGCAAGTGTTTAAGATTTCCGGTATTGAATTCTGTCATAGGGGCTCAATACCGGAAAGAAACGCTTCAGTTTTACCCCTATTCATTGTCAATGGGGACAAAACTGAACTGAACAGAATGGAATGTTCCAAAATGCATTCCGTTCCGTTTAGTTGCGTTCCAGGACCGGAGAGCTAACCACAACTTGTAGTTTGCTTTCTGTCCTGGGATGTGGAGCAAGACGGATCCGGCATGACCCACAATGCAAGTCAATGGGGACGGATCCGTTTCCTCTGGCACAATCTAACATAATAGAAAACTGATCCGTCACCCATTGACTTTCAATGGAGTTCATGACGGATCCGTCTTGGCAATGTTAAAGATAATACAACCGGATCCATTTATAACGGATCCAGTATAAACGCTAGTGTGAAAGTAGCCTTCGCGTATTTCTGAGGTAAATGATGTGCCCCTGCTGCCTGTGTACCTCGATTTCACAGGCAGCAGGGGCACACTTTCATTAAAAGTGATGGGATGATGGATGGCGCTAAATACAGGGTAAGGGCTTGTTCACATGACCGGTCCGCAAATTGCGGATACGCAAAACACGGATGCTGCCTGTGTGCCTTCCGCAATTTGCGGAACGGACAGCCCTTTATAGAAATGTCTATTCTTGTCCGCAAAACGGACAAGGATAGGACGTGACTTATCATTTTTGCGGGGCCACAGAACGGAGCAACGGATGCGGACAGCACACAGAGTGCTATCCGCATCTTTTGTGGCCCCATTGAAGCGAAAGGGTCCGTACCAGAGCCGCAGCTGCGGAACAAAACCACAGTCGTGTGAATGAGTCCTAAGGGCCCTTGCACACGACTGTATGCCCTCTGAGACATACCGTCCGTTAGCGGGCTATATGTCCCTGAGCGGCATTGATCATGTGCAGAGGAGCACACAGCATCATAGATTACAATTAGGGATGAGTTAATCGACTTCGGATGAAAGATCCGAAGTCCATTCGCATAAAAGCAGGAGCTCCGTACAGTATTAGAATGTATTGGCTCTGATGAGCCCAATCTATAAATTAACTTGTACTGCAAAAAAACATTTTCCGAAGGTTCCAAGTGGTACCTTGAAACCAAACCCGAGTTTGGGAAATGTTTTTTTACAGAGAAAATGTATTTATGAAGTTATTATGCGTAGTAATAACTTCGGCTCATCGGAGCCAATACATTCTAAGGCCTCATGCACACGACCGTTGTGTGCATCCGTGGCCGTTGTGCCGTTTTCCGTTTTTTTTCGCGGACCCATTGACTTTCAATGGGTCCGTGGAAAAATCGGAAAATGCACCGTTTTGCAGCCGAGGCCGTGATCCGTGTATCCTGTCCGTCAAAAAAATATGACCTGTCCTATTTTTTTGACGGACAACGGTTCACGGACCCATTCAAGTCAATGGGTCCGTGAAAGAACACGGATGCACACAAGATTGGCATCCGTGTCCGTGATCCGTGGCCGTAGGTTGCTTTCATACAGACGGATCCGAAGATCCGTCTGCATAAAAGCTTTTTCTGATCTAAGTTTTCACTTCGTGAAAACTCATTTCCGACAGTATATTCTAACACAGAAGCGTTCCCATGGTGATGGGGACGCTTCAGGTTAGAATACACTGCAAACTTGGTACAAGACTGCCCCCTGCTGCCTGGCACCACCCGATCTCTTACAGGGGGATATGATAGCACAATTAACCTCTTCAGGTGGGGCACCTAAAGGGGTTAATTGTACTATCATATTCTCCTGTAAGAGATCAGGGCTGCCAGGCAGCAGGGGGCAGACCCCCCCCTCCCCAGTTTGAATATCGTTGGTGGCACAGTGTGTGCCCATCGCCCCCCCCCCCTTCCTCCCTCTATAGTTAAAAATCGTTGGTGGCACAGTGTGTGCCCATCGCCCCCCCCCCCCCCCCCTCCTCCCTCTATAGTTAAAAATCGTTGGGGGCACAGTGTGTGCCCATGGCCCCCCCCCCCCCTTCCTCCCTCTATAGTTAAAAATCGTTGGTGGCACAGTGTGTGCCCATCGCCCCCCCCCCCCCCCCTTTCCTCCCTCTATAGTTAAAAATCATACTTACCTGCTTGCTGCTGCGATGTCTGTGACCGGCCGGGAGCTCCTCCTACTGGTAAGTGACAGTTCTTTAGCAATGCACCGCACAGACCTTTCACTTACCAGTAGGTGGAGCTCCCGGCCGGTCACAGACATCGCAGCAGCAGGCAGGTAAGTATGAATCTTCTACAATTGTACTATTGCTAAGTAACCATGGCAACCAGGGATGCAGTAGCTTCCTGGTTGCCATGGTTACCGATCGGAGCCCCAGCGATTAAACTGGGACTCCGATCGGAACTCCGCTGCCACCAATGATGGGGGGGGGGGGAGATGGAGGGGGTCGATGGGCACACACTGTGCCACCAACGATTTTTAACTATAGAGGGAGGAAGGGGGGGGCCGATGGGCACACACTGTGCCACCAACAAATTTTAACTATAGAGGGAGGAAGGGGGGGGGGCGATGGGCACACACTGTGCCACCAACGAATTTTAACTATAGAGGGAGGAAGGGGGGGGCGATGGGCACACACTGTGCCACCAACGAATTTTAGCTATAGAGGGAGGAAGGGGGGGGCGATGGGCACACACTGTGCCACCAACGATATTCAAACTGGGGAGGGGGGGTCTGCCCCCTGCTGCCTGGCAGCCCTGATCTCTTACAGGAGAATATGATAGTACAATTAACCCCTTTAGGAGCCCCACCTGAAGAGGTTAATTGTGCTATCATATCCCCCTGTAAGAGATCGGGTGGTGCCAGGCAGCAGGGGGCAGTCTTGTACCAAGTTTGCAGTGTATTCTAACCTGAAGCGTCCCCATCACCATGGGAACGCCTCTGTGTTAGAATATACTGTCGGAAATGAGTTTCACGAAGTAGCTCATATCCGACAGTATATTCTAACGTAGAGGCGTTCCCATGGTGATGGGGACGCTTCAAGTTATGTTCAGGTGTCCGCCTGGCCGTGCGGAGGCAAGCGGATCCGTCCAGACTTATAATGTAAGTCAATGGGGACGGATCCGTTTGAAGATGACACACTGTGGCTCAATTTTCAAACGGATCCGTCCCCATTGACTTGCATTGTAATTCAGGACGGATCCGTTTGGCTCCGCACGGCCAGGCGGACGCCAAAACGACTTTTTTTTCATGTCCGTGGATCCTCCAAAAATCAAGGAAGACCCACGGACGAAAAAACGGTCACGGATCACGGACCCACGGACCCCGTTTTTTCGGACCGTGAAAAAAAACTGTCGTGTGCATGAGGCCTAATACTGTACAGTGCTCCTTCTCTGTACAGTATGGGAATGAAATTTAATTTAAATCGACTTGGGATGTTTCATCCGAAGTTGATTCGCTCATACCTAATTACAATGATTCTGTGCACGCTGGGTCGCCTGCTGTGATATTGTCCTGCACTTATAAGATCATATGAGTGCGGGACAATAGTCCTGAGGGTGAAACGACGTGCACAGAATCACAGTAATCCATGATGCTCCCCTGTACATGATCAATATCGATCCAGGAGATATGGACCGCTCACGGACTGTATGTCTCAGAGGGCAAGGGCCCTAATCCTGGAGGAAAACCTCATAGAAGCTGCAAAAGATGAGATGGGGGCAGAGGTTCACCTTCCAGCAGGACAATGACCCTAAACATACAGCCAGTAAGTAAAAACGGATCCGTTTGCATTATCATGGAAAAAAAAAAGTTTATTTTTTTTTGTTCATGGTAATGCAAACGGATCAGTTTTGAACGGATACAAGCGTTTGCATTATAGGTGCGGATCCGTTTGTGCAGATATCAGACGGATCCGCACCTAACGCAGGTGTGAAAGTAGCCTAAAATGCAGGGGCTATTCCCCTTGTAGTGAATATGTCAGCTCCAGTTACAAGAGAAATCAGCAATAAAAAATGTAATGTTAATGGCCTCCCAAAAGTTTTGTATGACTTTATGAGGAACACAAAAAAAAAAAAAACAACCACCACCACCACTGGTGACCATAATTTATACATCCCTTTTTACATCCCCCAAATTTAAAAAAGTATAAAATTATTTTAGTTTACCCCCTTTTTATTTTTAATAACTACAGTTCTCAGCAAGGCTCGTCTACTTCTCCAAAGGATTTCATTCAAGGTCCTGTTCATACAGGATGTGGTTTTATTTCTGTGCATTTTTTATATACGTTTTTGTTCCCCCCCCCCCCTCCCTTCCCGGAGCCATAGGTTCTTTTATTTTTCTATTCACATAGCCATGTGAGGGCTTGTTGTACTTTCTACTGGCACCTTCTTAGGCTACTTTCACACCTGCGTTCGATCGGATCCGTTCTGAACGGATCCGATCATATTAATGCAGACGGTGGCTCCGTTCAGAACGGATCCGTCTGCATTAGAACTTAGAAAAATTTTCTAAGTGTGAAAGTAGCCTGAGCGGATCCGTTCCGACTTTACATTGAAAGTCAATGGGGGACGGATCCGCTTGAAGATTGAGCCATATGGTGTCATCTTCAAGCGGATCCGTCCCCATTGACTTACATTGTAAGTCGGAACGGATCCGCTCGCCTCCGCACGGCCAGGCGGACACCCGAACGCTGCTTGCAGCGTTCAGGTGTCCGCTCACTGAGCGGAGCGGAGGCTGAGCGCTGGCAGACGGATGCATTCTCAGTGGATCCGCCTCCACTGAGAATGCATTAGGGCCAGACGGCTGCGTTCAGGGCCGCTTGTGAACCCCTTCAAACGGAGCTCACGAGCGGACACCTGAACGCAGGTGTGAAAGGAGCCTTATATTGCATATGATGTAGTGGGACGCTAGAAAAAAAAAATCTAAAATGGGGTGGCATTGGGAAAAACCCCCCTCAAATTCTGCAATAGTTTTATGGTTTTATTTTTACGACGTTTCCTTATGCAGTAAAACTGGCCCGTTACCTCCATTCTGTGGGTCAGTACGATTATAATGATAGCTCATTTACCGTATATAGTTTTTCTGGTGTTTTAATACTTAAAGAAAATAAGTAAAAACTTATATATATATATATATATTTTTTTTTATATCTTTTCAAAAATTTTACACATATTTTAAGTCCCCTTAAACATGCAATTTAGGCCTCATGCACACGACCATTGTTGTGTTCCATTCCGCAAAATGGGGTTCCGTTGTTCCGTGATCAGTTTCCGTTTTTGTTTCAGTGTGTCTTCCTTTATTTTCGGAGGACCACCAGACAATAAAGGAATGTAAAAAAAGTCTAAGACAGATTTGCCATGCAAATTATAGGAAAAAAACGGGCGCGGACGCGGATGACAATCTTGTGTGCCTCCACATTTTTTAGCGGTCCCATTGACTTGAATGGGTCCGCAAACCGTTTTCCGCAAAAATAGGACAGGTTATATTTTTTGGACGGACTGGAACCACGGATGCGGATGCAAGCAAGTTCAGTGAGTTTGCGTTCTGTTTTTTCCGCGCCGGTGCAATGCGTCTTGATTCGTTTTTCACGTGTGATAAAAAACTGAAGGTTTACAAACAACATCTCTTAGCAACCATCAGTTTTTCACGCAGCCCCATTCACTTCTATGGGGCCAGGGCTCAACAATCACAGACATTAGCTCCGTGTGTCTGCTTTATAAGGCTACTTTCACACTAGCGTTATTCTTTTCCGGCATTGAGTTCCGTCCTAGGGGCTCAATACCGGAAAATAATGGAACAGTTTTATCCTAATGCATTCTGAATGGAGCGCAATCTGTTCAGGATGTCTTCAGTTCAGTCTTTTTGCCTTTTAAGGACGGAGATAATACCGCAGCATGCTACAGTTTTATCTCCATCCAAAATTCTGGAACACTTTTCCCATTGACATGCATTAAGGCCCTGAATGTTGCGGCAAAACGGATCCGCATGCTCAGAAAAATGTGAAAAAAATAAATGCCGGATCTGTTTTTCCGGATGACACTGGAGAGATGGATCCGGCGTTTCCATGTATTTGTCATACGAATCAGGATCCTGACAAATACCATCAGTTTGCATACATTTTAACGGATCCAGCAGGCAGGATCCTCTGCCGCAAGTGTGAAAGTACCCTAAACAAGAGACACCCAGCTGCTTTGGTGCCCTGCGCTTTGGAGCCTATTTTAAAGAATAGATTTCCAATGTACAAAAGTATGGCGGATTTCCTCAAGGGCTTAAGCCCTTTGAGGCCACTGCAAACTATTTTGGTTTAGGTGGAAAAGCCCTTTAGGCTAGGGCTACACGGCAGCATTGTTTGCAATGATAGTCAATTGTGTAGTCATGCAAAATGCTGCGAATGCAACGCGACAGTCAAATCCATCCAAGTCAGATTTCTTTTTTGCAGCATGTCACTTTGCAAAACCATTGACTATCATTGCAAAAAATGTTGCGAGACTTTAGAGCGACAAGAAGTTGACGTGTAGCCCAAGTCTTAAAGGGTTTGGTTGTCTGGCAAGATAAAAAGCCTTTTAGCTGTTGCCAGAATACGAAATAATAAAACTGTATAATATACTTTAATTCTGCAGACTGCTCTGCCAGCCTGATATTGACCGCCTTCTCCCTTGAATCCACGGCAGTTTTATTTCCCATTATAGCGAATGGTGGTCTTTTACGCCGTACTCGCCACTTGAGAGTAGGAGTGGGGATGTCAGCCGGGACTTCGGCCCCGACATATTAACAATCTTTTACACCTGGAAACATGCATAAAAGAGGTGCGAAAACGATTCCAGTCTGGGGCTGGAGTAGTTTTCACTCCAGGCTTACAGAGCGCTGGAGTTGCCTCTGGATAGGTCATCAGTGTCTAGTTGGTGAGGGTCCGACCCCCGGGACCCCTGCCGATCAGCTGTTTGAGAAGGCATGGGCGCTCCTGTAAGCACCATGGCCTTTTCACAGTTTACCAAGCACAGTAGATAGTACATGGTAGAGCGCTGTGCTTGGTATCGCAGCTCAGCTCCATGGTATCAACCCTCAGCCATGTCGTCACTGGCCTAGCAAAAGCGGAGAAATTACTGCAGCACTCAGAGGAGCGCCGGAGCTTTCTTTAACAGATGATCGTGGGGGTACCAGGTGTCAGACCCCCACTGATCAGATACTGATGACCTATCCTGATAATAGATCATTAGTAGGGATGAGCGAACTTCAAGTTTTGAAGTTTAGGTATATGGTGAATTGCGCTATGGATTCCATTTCCACAGACCATAAACGCAATTCTACGACGGAATGCATAACCCAATCCCTTTAGAGGCATTCCGTTATGCTGGTCATAGACTTCTATTATGATGGAAAGCATAACAGATTGCCTCTAAACGGATTGGGTTATGCTATCTGCATTGAATTACATTATGGTCCGTGTTAATGGAATCCATAACGTTATTCATCATATACCCGAACTTCAAAACTTGAAGTTCGCTCATCCATAGTCATCAGTATAAAAATCTCAGAAAACAAAAAACTAATTGTGTCTGACAGATAACCTCACACCCTTCTGGTCTATGACTGATATTCTGTAATTTTCTAACCGCATCTCCTCTTTGTGGCAACCTTCAATTTCCCTTCTCCCTAGCTAGTCACCCATAATTAAAACGTAGGGTCACCTTCCAGCTATTTTCATAAACATGTGATAAGTAGAAGTTCTCGAATATATTGTTCCTGGAATGACATCCAGTCACTGTGAGAACATTCTGATAAGATGATGCACGTTTTTTTGCCAAATCAAGTTCTCTGCCGTTGCTCTGAGTAATCAGTATCAGACACATGCAGCCACTTATTGAATGCTGACAAATCTGAAGTTCTCAAAGCCCACATGTTATCAGAATACTCCAGCGATTCTGTTGACCTTGAATGAGATAATTCCACCTTATATTGCATCATCAGAGAGGTCCCTAAAGGCTATAATTCTTGGCTCTTCACCAATTACATATATAACAAAGCAACTTTGCAAACAGAATGCATAAAAAAAAAACAATTGTACACTTTTTGAACAAGGTTGATGTTTGTTGCTCCATGGTTCGCCTACACAATCTGTGCATTCTAGTCACCAAGGAGCTAATTTTTAAAGGGGACACTTTATGGTTACTGTTGACCAAGGTCTTGTAAAATTACTATATGATAGCCTTTGGTGATATTTTGCACCATTTACTATATTTCATAATGTAAGCCCCCTTGTTCACAAAGTCTTTAGAGCTGTTCACATAGAGGTCCTGTCCTTAAGATGGCTGTTGATGGAGGGTCCAGAAATCACATCAATCACCTCCATTCAAACACACTAATTCTGTACTTGTAATGTTGGGAGTTTAGAGCAGGTGTAGTGTGAGAATGATTGATGTGTTTGGGGGAAGGGGGGGGGGGTTGCGCTTTTAAACGGATAACCTTAACCAAACCCCGCACCTTCCTCGGCAACCTCAACAGAAAACAGCCACTACAGTGAAACCTGTTAGTGCTAGGCTCCACTTCCCTTTAGGCCTCATGCACACAAAGTATGTATTTTGCAGTCTGCAATAAACAAATTTGCAAAAAATTCCATATTTTGTGGAACAGAACAGCTGGCCCCTAATAGAACAGTACTATCCTTGTCCGTAATGCGGACAATAATAGGACATAAGAAAAACGGAATGCACACGGAGTAACTTCCGATTTTTTTTGTGGACCCATTGAAATTAATGGTTCCATATACGGTCCTAAAAAAAAAAAAAAAAGGAACGGACACGGAAAAAAAAAGCGTTTGTGTGCATAAGGCCTTAGTCTTGGTTGCGTAATGCTACCTGCAGATGGGTGCAGGTTTACAGATTTTCATGCTGATTTCTCTGCATTTCATTACCAAATTTTTACCCCATTATCACCCTTTGCATTGCAATGGGTGAAATCCACGCCCAAAAAATGTAAAAATCCACACGGCAGATCAGTTTCCGCACCGAAAAATATATGCAAACTGTATATAAGATTCAGCAAATTTTATTCAGTCTCCTGGTACTGTTAACCCTATTCTTGCCTTCGAAATTACAGAAACTGTGACAGAATTTGACAAAACCTATTATAAATTAATGAGGTCCATTGGGCACTGGTGGTATCAGACATATGATGGATCCAGCAGGGCATTGTGGTTTTTGTTATAGGCGGAGGCCACAAAGCCTTATCTGAATGTTGCCAAGTTTAGTAATCTGAGCATTGTACTTAGTGAAGTTTACTTATTTTCGATGAAGAATCGATAATCCACAGGGATCCTTTGGTTTCAAGATAATCCTTCTGTGGAAGCAAAATGGTGACGATAAAGAACCACCAACAGAATAGAATAAATAAAATGTATTATACTCACAAAGGTAGCAAAAAATTAGGCATAGCATAAAACCATATCAGTCCTTGTTACTCTGCCCGACCTAGGTTTTGCTTTTGCTTCTTCAGGGGGCGCATGCGGTGTTTGGCTTTACCTTATGAGGGACACCTGGATATTTGGAGCAGCGTGGTCCTAGATTAAGACAAATTGACTGTGTGAATCAAACCCACTTCACTTTGGGACCTGCAGTGCCACTAGTAGGCAAAGTAATCGAGTAACTTTTCTTTTTTGAAGAATAATATAGCACCTTATGTATCACCGGCAAGTTTTTAGATGTGTCTTTCTGTTCACCCATAATATAAGATATTTTTTTCTATTTCCAGACCCTATTTCTCGGACATCCCTGATGTTGACACTGTTGCAGTGGTGATCCCACCTAAGCTGAATTGTTAGCTGGCTGTTGTTGAGAACACTTCTCTATTATGTTAAATGGTATCTGTCAGCAGATTTTTACCTATGAAACTGGATGACCTGCTGTATGTGCGCTTGGCAGCTGAAGGCATCTGTGTTGGTTCCATGTTTATATGTGCCTCTGAGAAAAAATATGATGGCCCTGCCAACCAGAGTGGAGAGGGCGCGGCAGCTTCAGAAAGAGAAGGTCCCCTAGGTGTAAAGTCAATGCCTCAGTTGCCCCTAGAGACTCATCTGCATATATTAAAACATTTTTCTCAGCAATGCGGGCACAGAGACACGTGGACAAAATAGTTGGTACCCTTCCATTAAAGAAAGAAAAACCCACAATGATCACCAAAATAACTTGAAACTGACAAAAGTAGTAATAAATAAAAATTACTGAAAATCAGCTAATGAAAATCAGACATTGCTTTTGAATTGGTGTTCAACAGAACAATAAAAATATATATATAAAAAAAAAACAAAACTAATGAAACTGGCCTGGACAAAATTAATGGTAACCTAGAAAAGATTGAAAATAATTTGACCATAAGGACATGTAAAACTAAGGTGTGTCCTGTAATTACCATCACACGTGTGTTCAAATTTAAAATCCATCAATTTGCCTATTTGAAGGGTGAAAAGTAATCAATGTGCTGTTTGGTATCATGGTGTGTATCACACAGAACATGGACCAAAGAAAGCTAAGGAGAGAGTTGTTTTAGGAGATTAGAAAGAAAATTATAGACAAACATGCTAAAAGGTAAAGGCTATAAGACCATCTCCAAACTTGATATTCCTGCTACTACAGTTGCACATATTAGTAAGAAGTTTATAAGGTCTACCGGACTGTAGTCAACCTCTCTGGACATGGCCGTGAAAGGAAAATTGATGACAAATTGAAGAGACAGATAATATGAATGGTAACCAGAGAGCCCAGAACAATTAAAGAGATTAGAGGTGAACTCCAAAGTCAAGATACATCAGTGTCAGATTGCATCATCCGTAGCTTTCTTAGCCAAAGTTGACTGAATGAAAGATGACCAAGGAGGAAACCACTGTTGAAAGCAAGTCATAAAAAAAACCAAGACTGGAATATGCCAAAATGCATATCGACAAGCCACAAAGCTTTTGGGAGAATGTAATTTGGACAGATAAGACAAAACTGGAGCTTTTTAGCAAGTCACATCAGCTCTATGTTCACAGACGCAAAAATAAAGCATACAAAGAAAAGAACATTTGGGGAGATATATCAAACTGGTGTTAACTAGCCCATAGCAACCAATCAGATTCCACATTTCATTTTTGACAGCTCCTTTGGAAAATGAAAGGTGGAATATAATTGGTTGCTATGGGCAACTAAGCTGGTTCTACTTTACACCAGTTTGATTAATGACCCCAATTGTGCCTACTGTGCAAAATGGAGGCTGCTCAGTTATGTTTTGGGGTTGCTTTGTGGCATCTGACACAGGATGTCTTGAATCTGTGCAGGGTACAATAAAATCTCAACTATCAAGGAATTCTGGAACAAAATGTGCTGCCCAGTGTCAGAAAGTTTGGTTTCTGTCGCCTGTCAAGGGTCCTCCAACAGGATAATGACCCAAAACACACAGCTTAAAACATCCAAGAATGGCTAGGAGTAGAGATGAGCAAATTTCCACTTGCACTCTGTTTTTTAGCCCATAGACTTCTATTATGACGGAATGAATAACAGAATACCTCTAAAGCAGGCATGTTCAACTTGCGGCCCTCCAGCTGTTGCAGAACTACAATTCCCATCATTCCCGGACAGCCTACAGCTATCAGCCTACAGAAGGGCATGGTGGGAGTTGTAGTTTTACGACAGCTGGAGGGCTGCAGGTTGAGCATCCCTGCTCTAAAGGCATTCAGTCATAGAATTGCGTTATGGTGCGTGATAATGAATCCATAACGCAATTCACCTTTTACCACCAAACGAAGTGTGAACGAAATTCAAAATATTAAATTCGCTAATCTCTAGCTAAGAGCAAAAGTACTGGACTATTCTGAAGTGGTCTTCTATGATCCTTGATCTGAATCCTATTAAACATTTGTGGAAAGAGCTTAAACATGCAGGCTGGAGAAGGCACCCTTCAAACCTCAGACAGCTGGAGTAGTTTGCTCATGAGGAGTGAGGCCAATATACCTGTGGACGTACAAAAATCACTTGAATGCAGCAATCGCCTCAAAAGGTTGTGCAACAAAATATTAAGTTAAAGGGGTTGTCTCACTTCAGCATTTATGTAGAGAAAGTTAATACAAGCCAATTACTTATGTATTGTGATTATCCATATTGTCTCCTTTGCTGGCTGGATTCATTTTTCCATCACATTATACACTGCTCGTTTCCAGTTACAGACCACCCTGCAATCCATCAGTGGTGGTCCTGCTTGCACACTATAGGAAATAGAGTCAGCCTGTCTAGTAGCCGGGACCATGGGAGCTCACATAGGCTGGTGCTTTTTACTATAGTGTGCAAGCATGGCCACTGCTGATGGATTGCAGGGTGGTCTGTAACCATGGAAACGAGCAGTGTATAATGTGATGGAAAAATGAATCCAGCCAGCAAAGGAGACAATATGGATAATCACAATACATTAGTAAGTGCCTTGTATTAACTTTCTCCATAATAAATGCCACTTGCTGAAATGAGACAACCTTTTTAACAGTACCATTATTTTTGTCTAGGCCAGTTTTATTAGTGCATTTTATAATTTATTCTGTTGAACCACAATTCAAAAGTAACGTCTGATTTTCCGTAAATTTTTATTTATTACTACTTTGGTCAAGTTATTTCAGTGACCATTGTGGGTTTTTCTTTTTAAACGGAAGAGTGTATGAACATGGGACCAACACAGATGCCTTCAGCTGTCAAGTGCACATGAACCTAGCTGACCTGTTGCATGCCTGGAATAAATACAGTCAGGTCCATAAATATTGGGACATTGACATCATTCTAACATTTTTTTGCTCTATACACCATCACAATGGATTTGAAATGAAACAAGATGTGCTTTAACTGCAGACTGTCAGCTTTAATTTGAGGGTATTTATATCCAAATCAGGTGAACGGTGTAGGAATTACAACAGTTTGCATATGTGCCTCTCACTTGTTCAGGGACTAAAAGTAATGGGACAGAATAATAATCATAAATCAAACTTTCACTTTTTAATACTTGCATGCAAATCCTCTGCAGTCAATTACAACCTGAAGTCTGGAACACATAGACATCACTAGACGCTGGGTTTCATCCCTGGTGATGCTCTGCCAGGCCTCTACTGCAACTGTCTTCAGTTCCTGCTTGTTCTTGGGGCATTTTCCCTTCAGTTTTGTCTTCAGCGAGTGAAATGCATGCTCAATCGGATTCAGGTCAGGTGATTGACTTGGCCATTGCATAACATTCCACTTCTTTCCCTTAAAAAACTCTTTGGTTGCTTTTGCAGTATGCTTTGGGTCATTGTCCATCTGCACTGTGAAGCGCCGTCCAATGAGTTCTGAAGCATTTGGCTGAATATGAGCAGATATTGGCCAAAACACTTCAGAATTCATCCTGCTGCTTTTGTCAGCAGTCACATCATCAATAAATACAAGAGAACCAGTTCCATTGGCAGCCATACATGCCCACACCATGACACTACCACCACCATGCTTCACTGATGAGGTGGCATGTTTAGGATCATGAGCAGTTCCTTTCCTTCTCCATACTGTTCTCTTCCCATCACTCTGGTACAAGTTGATCTTGGTCTCATCTGTCCATAGGATGTTGTTCCAGAACTGTGAAGGTTTTTTTAGATGTTGTTTGGCAAACTCTAATCTGGCCTTCCTGTTTTTGAGGCTCACCAATGGTTTACATCTTGTGGTGAACCCTCTGTATTCACTCTGGTGAAGCCTTCTCTTGATTGTTGACTTTGACACACATACACCTACCTCCCGGAGACTGTTCTTGCTTTGGCCAACTGTTGTGAAGGGTGTTTTCTTCGCCAGGGAAAAAATTATTTGGTTATCCACCACAGTTCTTTTCTGTGGTCTTCTGGTGTTGCTGAGCTGACCGATGCGTTCCTTCTTTTTAAGAATATTCCAAACAGTTGTTTTGGCCACGCCTAATGTTTTGCTATCTCTCCGATGGGTTTGTTTTGTTTTTTTCGGCCTAATGATGGCTTGCTTCACTGATAGTGACAGCTCTTTGGATCTCATCTTGAGAGTTGACAGCAACAGATTCCAAATGCAAATAGCACACTTGAAATTAACTTTGGACCTTTTATCTGCTCACTGTAATTGGGATAATGAGGGAATAACACACACATGGCCATGGAACAGCTGAGAAGCCAATTGTCCCATTACTTTTAGTCCCTTAACAAGAGGGAGGCACATATGCAAACTGTTGTAATTCCTACACCGTTCACCTGATTTGGATGTAAATACCCTCAAATTAAAGTTGACAGTCTGCAGTTAAAGCATATCTTGTTCGTTTCATTTGAAATCCATTGTGGTGGGGTATAGAGCCAAAAATGTTAGAATTATGTTGATGTCCTAATATTTATGGACCTGGCTGTACGTCTATCCTAAGATAAAAAAAAAAAATAATATAAAAAGGGCAGACTAGATGGACCAGGTGGTCTTTTTCTGTGGTCAATTTTCTATATTTCTAATAGGCCCAACATCATGGTATGAGAAACATGCTCATATCATGATTTTTTGCATCACCATGCTTTACGGTCTTCACAGTGTACTTTGGCTTGAATTCAGTGCTTGTGGTCATCTGACAAACTGTCTGCAGCCCAAAAAAGAAAAATGTTGCTTTCATCAGTCAAAATGTTGTGTAATTTTCTTTTTGGGCCAGTCAATGTATTCCTTGGCAAATTTTAACCTATTCAGGACATGTATTTTTTTTCCCCCAACAACGGGACTCTGATGAGAGTTCGTGCTGGTAACCTGGCTTTACTTAATCATCTTCCGATTATAGCAGTACTTCAGATCTTCTTTGATCTTTCTGGAGGTGATGATTGGCTGAGCCTTTGCCATTTTGGCTATTCTTTGATCCATTCAAACAGTAGTTCCCCACTTCCTTCTGCGTCTTTCAGGTTTTGGTTGCCACTTCAAGGTGTCTGAGGTCATTTTAGCTGAGCAGCCTATTTACTGCATTTTTGTAACTTTCTCAATCTCCAACTTTTTAATCAAAGTACAGTATATTCTTCGTTATAACAATGTCTGGAACAACCTATTTTCCCCAGTATTTCAAAAGGAAATGCACTGTAACCAACATGTGCAACATTTATCACCCTCCTACCTTAAAGGGGTATTCCAGTTAGATTAAGTTATCCTCTATCCACAGGATACAGGTTAACTATTAGATCGTTGGGTCCCTACTGCTGGGACCCCCCACAATCACAAGAACGGGTGCCCCGTATCCCCCCCTGGAAAAAAAAACGGAGAAGCAGGTTGCATACGTGTGTGGCTGCTCGATTCATTTCTATGGGAGTTCCGGAAATAGTCAAAAGAGATCCTTTAGGGGATTGCTTCTAGCTCATGTGGCTGCAATAGGGACACTAAAGGTGGTTGCGTTACAACTATTTGACTGTGACCTTAGTGTGTGTCTTCACCCTCTTAGGTTACCTGCACACGGGTGCAGGTATACAAACAAACAGAAAATCCTCCCGGAATTCCATGATATTTTTTGTGCATTCCTGCACCAAAATCTGCATGTGTTACTTGCAGTTTTTGGCACTGATTTTATGCATATTTTCCACAGATCTCATTCTTGCATTAAAAGGGGAGAGATCCGCAACATGCGCAGGTAGCTTTACAAGCACATAGCTTTGAAATGCGATGCAAAAGTCTTGTGATATAATTCATGCTGTGAATTCTGACCTGCAAGGACTTAAAGAGCCCCTTTCAGCATGATCAACCCTATTAAACCAGGCATACTGCCTGGTAGGCTTGACCATGTTGATTAAAATAATATTATTTTTTATATATATATATATTTTTTTTTTTTTTGTCTGTGTGCTAAACAGCTGCAGGGATATCTGCATTTTTATTTATATGCAAATAAGCAAGATG
Source organism: Bufo gargarizans (assembly GCF_014858855.1). Lineage (NCBI taxonomy): Eukaryota > Metazoa > Chordata > Amphibia > Anura > Bufonidae > Bufo > Bufo gargarizans. Next base: position 306,785,473 of record NC_058083.1, on the reverse strand, counting down.
GAGCACCAGGGCCGAGGCGGAATCCTTGGAGTACTGCTTTTGTAACACTGCTATGCTCTGCACACTCCTCCCTCTACTTGATTGACAGGGCTAGAAAGCTGTATCCTAGCATGTACATATCATATACACCATTATAGCCTTACCATGTTGAGAATAGAGGTTTTCTATGCTTAGAAAGCTAATACATATTACCGGTTTATTCACAGGCACGTCCACTATTCTCAAAATGATAAGGCTATAGCATAGAGGTAAGTGGTCTCCTTTGCAAGTAGATGTCCCAGGTTCAAGTCCCGGGAGGACGGCTATATTTTTTTTCTCCCTCACTTAACCCAAATAATATATTGCTGGTTTCTTTATAATCATATATTGTGCCTTTGAAGAAACCAGTAATATGTATTAGCTTTCTAAGCATTGAAAACCATTATTCTAATGGTAAGGCTATAGTAAGTAACGTATATGATATGTATATGCTAGGAAACAGCCCTATATGCTCCCTCCCCCTATATGCTCTGTGGAGAGTGTGTAGAGCACAAGGGTGTTATAAAAGCAGTGCTCCTAGGATTCAGCCCTGCCCCCTGGTACTCCAACTCGATCATTTACATATGAATACAAAAACACAGCTGCAACCTTTTAACATACAGACAAAAGAAAGGTATAGTTTTAATCAGAATGATCAACCCTACCAGGCAGTATTCCTGGGTTAATAGGTCTCTACAGTGCTTAGGAGTGGATTACCAAAAAGCAGATTAGAAATACATATTTTTACAAAAAAATTTAAACTTTACAAATTAAAGTTTTATTTTAAATGTAAGTAAGTATATATGGTACAATGATTTCCATTCTGACATAATAACAAACAGGACAGCAGAGGAGTATAAAAAAATGTTTATTTCTAAAACATTACCAAGCCCATCTGTTTATTCCAATGACAAGTCACTTATCTGTACGTTTAGCATTTTATCTTGTAACAAGATGGCATGTTAATTTTCACCTACTGGAAACTTGTATCATGTCTGATCAACCTGCTATACCAGTCGGAACAACTGGGAACATTCTGGGCATAACTAACAGGAAAACAACTGATTCAGAAAATAAGGCACTAAAGTATATTTAAACAAGTATGCAACCACTGTGTATATGCATATACTTGCAGTATATACTGTGCACACATCCATATGACACAGCACCAAATGGAAGCCTATGGAACGATGTTTATCTTCACCTAGAAGCCATGTTTATGTCATGTGCAATTAAAACGTATTTCTTAAAGTGCAGCTTGTACATTATCATTAAATAAGTTACATTAAAATGATGGTGTGTGTAATGCCAAACATAAATATTAAATTACAGTACAAGAGACACAGTCACCCGATTACCCCGTAATGCTAAAGTACAGAAACAAGAAAAAAAAACCTCTAGGTTTGAGAGAAACCAAAGAACCAAATTATATTCTATGCAGACATCTTACTTTTCGGCCTCACAGCTAACATAACAAGGTTCTATAAAATAAAAATAATTAATGGCTACAACCGTATCATAGTATTTTACAAAAACTGTCTGTGAGAGTGAAATCACTAAGATTGTACTGAACACAAAACAAAAGAAGAACCCAAAAGAGTAAAAAAAAAAAAAAAAAAAAAAAAGATAAAATAAAAATACACACTATAAATCACTTATTATTATTAATCAAATAAGACGCACATCGAAACAATTGAGGTGATCTGTACTCAACGATATCAGACTTATAAATGGAATAAATAAAAATGCAGTGTACTTTAGAGGGGTATTAAACTAAAGGAACAATTGGCCATAAAAACTAAGCCATACTGGTTGTCAGGCTTAAAGGGCATCAGTCAGCAGATTTGTACATATGAAACTGGCTGACCTGTTGCGTTTGTGCTTGGCAACTGAAGGCATCTGTGTTGGTCTCATGTTCATATGTGCCCGCATTGCTGAGAATTTTTTTTTTGTATATGCTAATGAGCCTCTAGGAGCAACGGGGGCATTGTTGTGACTCCTAGAGGCTCAGCTCTCTCTGAAACTACCTCTCCACTTTGTTGACAGGGCCAGGCAGTAAAAATGTCATCACACCTGGCCTGGTCAGAGTGTATAGGGTGCGGCAGTTGCAGAGAGAGCAGAGCCTCTAGTTGTAACGGCAACGCCCCTGTTGCTCCTAGACGCTAGTTTGCATATATTAAAACATTTTTCTCAGCAATGTGAGCACATATGAAGCTGGGACCAACACAGATGTCTTCAGCTGCCAACCGCACATGCAACAGGTAAGCCATAGGTACAAATCCACTGACAGATGCCCTTTAAGAATTAGCTTCTCAGAAACTGGCTAGGTTCACATCCCTGTTAGGCCTCTTTCACACGTTAGTGTGAATCACGGATATGTGCTCTTCTCTGTGGACAGCACATGTACCTACCAATTTTAATGCATTTATGGAAAAACAACAGAGACATACTCTGAAGTCTATGGGTCTGTGAAATCCATCAGATGAAATCCGAATGGCAAAAAACAGACACATTGACATCTTCACAGACCATCTTGTCACGGATGTCATCGCAGACGTGTGAAAGAGGCCTTAGGGTGCCTTTCCATGTGGCAGATTCTGTGGCAGAAATCTCTGAAAACCAGTTCCATTCATCTAAATGGGGTTGGTTTGGCGTAAAGCGCTTGGATTTCAGATGAATGGAACAGATTCTCAGTTGCAACAAAATCTGCGGCAGGTGAAGGCACCCTTAGTGGCGTACACAAAAAAAACAAACAAAAAGCAGTGCATGCTGTGCTGTTTTGTCTGGTAAACCCAATGAGTCCATCAGACGCCCTTCATTTCTATCATATGGCACTTTTTTCTTTAATTTTTATGCCCCTAGGATGGAACAGAAAAACTGAAAAAGTACGTGTCCTATACTTGGCCCCAAAAAGCAGTTCACCGATTCACTGAAGTCAATGGGTCCACACAAAAAAAGAAAAAAAAAGCAACATGGTCGTCATCCGTATTTTGTGGATGCTCGTTTTGGGGATTGTGAAATGCAAACAGTTGTGTGCATGTGGCTTTAGACACTGAAGGAAGATCCTGCATGGGAAGGAAATAGTCTAATAAAGGTGATGCCAGGATTTATGGCACTTGATTGCTGAGGCCAGTGATCGGCTGCAGTACGGCACATCATTGTTGGCAGCCTGTAAACAAAGACCATAGGGCGCCACCAGAGCATGTGCAATGATAGGTGGGGTTTTAATGAGGCAAGTATTGTTTTTTTCATTGAAGGACGTGTTTTTTTTTTTTGATCTTGGACAACTCCTTTAGAGGGAACCTGCCGTCAACATTATGCTGACCTCACTGAGGGCAGCATAAAGTGGTGGCAGACACACTGATTACATTGGTGTGTCATTCATGAGCTCAAAGTAAGTGGTTAATCATCACAGCCCCGGCCTGGAAAAGAGTAACAGTTGCCTAAGAAGAGTCATGGTTGTTCATGAGCTCCTCCTCTCTCCACCCACCCGCTGATGATTGGCAATTCTCTCCTAGGGTGGGCGGGATCTCACAGATAAGTGTGACTCTTCTTCAGGCAGCCATGACTCTTTACCAGGCCCGGGCTGCATTAATTACTATGCTGGTTCTCAGCAACCACTTACTTGTAGCTCACGAGTGACATACCATTGAAATCAGAATGTCTGTCGCTACTTTATGCTTCCCTCAGAGAGGTCAGCATAAAGTTGATCACAGGTTCCCTTCAAATTATCTGCACTGCTCTAATATATTTTTACTGTCACAATCAATACAGCTATAAGACTCAAGAGACAGCTGCAGTGAACTTACACTCCCTGCACCTACCCTAGAGGTTAGAAATTGGGGTCCCGCCTTTACAGTAGTCTAAAGTTTGACATTATGTTAACCAAAAAAAAAAAAAAAAAAGGCTGCTGAGAATTAGATTTTCCCACAACAGTACTGCTCCCTGTTCCAATATCTGTCTGCAGCTGTAGTAATTCATTGTGTGAATCGGGGGTACACACTGCCCAAATCAAATGTGAGCGTCATAAACATTAATTCATCAAGTAAAATAGCAGAATGTTATTTATTTGGCGTATATCTAATGCTGGAAACAAACAGTTAATCATTGTCCCAATGGTCAAGAACATTACAATGACCTTGAGTGTGAAAAGTATCAGTGCAATACACTTCACTGTACTGAGTGAATTACTTGCTAGAACAAACATACACGTTCACCGAACACAATCTCACCGACAGCAGGGAAGGGATGTACAGAAACAATAAGGCAATGTATTCCTAAGCGGTCTGAGACACGTATATACATTCTGGCCCCTGAATGCACAGATACTTAAGAAACGCTGAAACATATTATCCAAGGCTCTCACTTCAGTACAATCCATACATGACGGCTTTTATGGCTTCTGACTAGGACTGAGACTCTGGCCAAGGCATTATACCAGCCTGAACATCTGTAAAGGCAAAAATCAGTAAATCAAAATCACTATTTGGCAAAATGGCTTTCAAATGGCATCGTCAACATAGTAGTCTTCAAAAATGTGTGACATCTTGAGAGTCCCATGCATTCTTTTCCCATTTAGAATAATGTAAAGAGGAACAGAACACATTTTTTGATTACTGATCTGGAAGTTGGGATAAGGTTACAGAAAATGAGGAAATGTAGGATTCTTGTGTGACAAGACCTCTTACAGCAACAAATAGTGTCCAGTTACATTACTGGACAGTTTAGCCACCTTATATTTATGCGATGAATGTATCAAGTACTTAGGCTGATGGTCCAGAGAAACCCAAATATCTAACCAACCAATTTTGTGGCTGGAGTTTAATGCATTATTTTTATTTATTTTTTAAAGGGGTTAAAGTGGCATAGGAAAAAAATAATCAAATAATAAATAATTATGTAATCCAGTGACTGCCGAGTGGTCATGAGACCGGAAGTAGAGACTGTCGGGGTACCCAGAAAGCATGAAAACAGGAGTGGCTGGAGGTAGGAGTTGGGCGTTTTAATTTTGTTTTTATTTATTTTTTTATGTTTTTAACGTTTAAGGAGCTAGTCAACCCCTTAACTGTGGAATGATTTCTAGTGCCAGATGGATTGGTTACTCTATCTCAGAATTCACTGATCTATCCAACAGTGGTCTCTAACAAATTATGCCCAGAACAAAAAAGCAACCCATTCTGTTGGTGAACTGGTTAAGATTGCCAGACTGGATAAAGCTGGCAGGGAGGAGACATTACTTCAAATAACCATGTTTTAACAGTTGCTTGTGGAAGAGTTAGCCATGTTCACCTCCCCGGCAGGAAGTTCCAGCAGAGAGCAACCTGCCGAATTTCTCTGGATCCGGCATTGCCAGATATTATAATTTACAGCCAATTGACTGTAATGAGGTGTGGCGGTGATCCGGGTTTCGGCCAGACAAAAACCATTGCATGCAACAGTTTTTGGTCCAGCCGACATTTGTGCCAGATCAGGCAGCTGGAAAACTAGCTGGAGATGTGAACGCGGCCTTACTTGAAGCACAGAACCTGCATGAGCAGAAGGTAGGTTCAACTCCTGTCAGTTAAGAAAGGGAAACTAGGAATACAGCAGACATGTGCTCACCAAAACTGGACAGATGAAGACTGAAGTAGTCACAAAGAAGGTGACTCACAAGGCATCGTTCATCCCCAAACTAGTTTCATGAACATGACTGGGTTCAGAGTGGACTAGCCAGTCACCACATCTCAATCCAGTAGAGCACTTTTTACATATGGGCGAAATGGGAGATTTGTGTAGCTAATAAATCTGCAGAAACTGTGTGGTCCCACTATGACAACATTGACCAGAATAAAAAAAAAAAAAAAAAAAAAAAAAAAAAAAAAATTGTTCTGAGGACAAAGGAGAGATCCTATCCAATATAAAGCTTACCTAATAAAGTCACTGAGTGTACATTAGCGTGATTTTATGACAAATCCACGTTTAAAGGGGTATTCTGGTTTTAACAAATTATCCCCCCCCCCCCCCCCCCCCATCTCTGGCGCTCCCATATATAACCATGATATTTATACAGTCAATAGAAGTTCTGCGTTCTTGTATCATTGACATCTTGTCCTGAAAATGCCCACTGGTGGAGGATCACGTGATCTGTCCATATGCAACCTTCATTGAAATGCACTCTCGATGCAAAAAGTTTCCTGGATGTACAAAGGACCTGCACAAGTGCAGATAATAGCTTTGTGGCAAGGCAAGGAGTGTGGCGTAAATGACAAGAAATCAGAACGTCTAATGAATGGATATTAGTAGGTCGGTCATATTGCCATTTTTGAATACATAAAGCAGCCAAGCCAACCCTTTTTCAAGAAAAGATAAAGAGTAATGGTCATTCAGCTTCTGTCCACCTCACATAGACAACACTTCACTGGGATTGTAGGCACTACAGCAGACCTAGTATATAAATGTAGGGGTTTACCATGTGCAAAAGGTGTTCATTGGCAAAATGAAAACCATACAGTTCATTTTGGCATTTTTCTTCTTGGCAAACTAGGAAGGTCCTCTATAAAATATAAAACTTGATAATCCCACAAGCAGAAACAGAATCCAGTTCCCTTCCAACTTACAAAATCTTAATCACTCCTTAGGCAGCTGTAAATAGATATTAGATATTCGGTACTATAGCTATAAAACAATGCACATTACTACTTTATAATCCTGGTTACTAAAGACTGTTTATATATAGTTTAGTGTATGAGCAGGTTTCTGATCTTTTGGAGAAAGGCTACAGAAAGGGAATCCATTGGATGGTTTGGGAGATGCCACCTTCCCCTCAAAAGATATATTACGAACTTTAATATAGTCACAAGTACTACTCATTTATGCAAGTAAAAATATATATAACAAGTAGCTTGAAAGGGGATAGGGAATAAGTGTCTCATTTGTGGGAGTCATCTCCAGCAGTCCCATTAAGAATGACAGCCACTCCTTTCATTTGGGGAACTCAGGACCACTGTTCTCAAAACCTCTAATAAACCAATCAAAGCTGTGTAATGGAGAGAACGCAACGTACATTGTTAGTTTTTACACTCTAGACCGTGGCTGAACAGAAGATCTTACTTGTTGCTGAAGAGGAATTGTACTTGACATCGCTTCTATAAGTGGTATTTATACTACACAAGAGATTGCAACCAAGGTCTAAAATAAGCTAGAATACATGCCATTTTGTGGCAGAACATTGCTGTATAGATTAATACAAGCAGCTGACAATCCTTTATATTAGTGTTATATCGAATAGTTACTGCATCGCACTGTATTCCCTTAGAAGATGTTATAGGAAAGAAATGTTGCTTTAACAGGAGCTACGCAGCTTAACTATGAGAAGATACACAGGGGAGAAAAAAATAAAATAAATGCTGATAGTTGAACCCTGGAAAAAAATTAAAAAAATAAAAATAAAACTTAAATCTCTATGCAAGCTCATAATGCCAGAATATGAGAAATCTCAAAAACCACATCTTTTTTGTACACACTCTGTGCGTAATGTAAGAGTTCTCGTTACCCACTTTGCTCTGTACTGCACTTGGTAAAACTTTCCAACATTTATAAATCAGGGTTTCTTTAAGTAGGCCAGCTCTGTAACAAAGGCTTCGGAACAGACACAGGCTGCTCAAGCCTTCAAGTTCTGATCAGAATAATTTGATTGTCTAAAAAAAAAAAAAAAAAAAAAAATTATATGGAATCTGGTCTACACTTCTATGAAGGGAATGGCAATTCAAATAAGTGTTCCAAAATAAAAATACAAATATCACAAATAAAAAAAGCAGCAATTCTGGGCATATCCAGCTGGGAGTGCACCGTTATCAGGTGGCCTCATGGTCTGCCTTTGGGGGCTGTTTAGAATATTGAAGTAACGGTAGTCTACTGTCCATGTTCAAAGTTTAATTGACAAAGGTGGTAATATTCTCCGGCACACAGCAATTTTTGGCCCCCAGAGGACTTTTTCAAGCTTCAGGAAGTCCTCCACTCTTACCACGGCATACCAGTCCAAGTTCTTTTCCGTTTCTTTTTACAAAGGCAATAGATAGGCAGTCCAAATAACCCTAGGAGAAACAATAAAACAGACAGCGACACATTATTATGTATTTCCTAAATGGAAGAGTGGCTGTCAAGTAACTTTATACTGATAGCCTGTCCTCAGGACCCTACACCCCGCCGATCAGAAGTTCTGCACCAGACAGCTCTGTCCATTGTGTAGTAGATGGAGGTGGTTACTGTAGCGCTGCTCCTATTCACTTCTATGTGAGCAGCTCTGCATTAACCATCTGTGTCCACTACACAATGGATGGAGCTGAGTGGTTCCAGCGCTGGAGCTACAGAATGTTGGACCCCCACCGATCAGCATAAAAGTAATGGACAACCCTTTTGATACCATAATAAAAATAAGCCAATGCTGGCCATTACACAGTGAACCACTTTCTAAACTCCTCCATATCAGATCGGCGGGGGTCCGACTCTCGACCATCCGCCAATCAGCTGTTTGACGAGACCGCAGGACTCCTATGAGCTCTGCATTCTCTTCACTGTTTACCTGCTCACGGCCGACACTGCAGCGGCGAGCAGCGCAATTACAGTTCCTCTGTCCCATTCACTTAAATGCCACTGCAGGGCTCCTTCTTATTCAAGTAAATGGGATGGAGGAGCTATAATTACACTGCTCACCACTGCAATGTCCATGGCGGGCAGGTAACCAGAGAAAAGAATGCAGAGCTCATACCTGCGCTGCGGTGTCTTCGAACAGCTGATCGTGCTGAGAGTCCGATCACTGCCAATTTGATATTGGCAGGAATAGTTATCAATATCGGAAACTGGAAAACGCCTTTAAGGGCAGCCTGTAAGAGACAGCGTGTTACTTGTTACTCAGTACATCCCAGAGAGATGTAGACTAATCCCAATCAGCCAATTAAAATACATTGCATACTCCCTTCACCAACATACCATATCAGTAGTGGGTTGGTCAGTGGGTGTGACTCATTCTGGGCATAGAGATGGAAATCTTTGGACACTAGAGAGATCTGCTACCCTTCAGTGTTAAAATGAAACATATCCTTGTCTTTACAAGAACTTATTTCACTAGGAGAATCACTGTCAAAAGATGCTTTTCACATACTTTCATAACACAGTGGGGCAGTTTTACTTAGGGTACTTTCACACTTGCGGCAGAGGATTCCGGCAGGCAGTTCCGTCGCCGGAACTGCCTGCCGGATCCGGCAACTCGGACGCAAACGGATGGCATTTGTCAGATGGATCTTGATCCGTCTGACAAATGCATTGATGTATCGCATCCATCTCTCTGGTGTTATCCGGAAAAACGGATCCAGTATAATTTTTTTTTACAGATTTAAAAAGGTCTGCGCATGCGCGGACCGGAACAACAGATCCGTCACTAATACATTTCAATGGAAATTAATGCCGGATCCAGCATTCCCACAAGTGTTCAGGATTTTGGGCCAGAGAGAAAACTGCAGCATGCTGCAGTATTATCTCCGGCCAAAAAAACGTAAGAGGTAGTGAACTGATGCATCCTGAAAATAAACTATTCCACACCTTCCTAAAATGTTTGCACTTTACTGTACATCGTGTGGATATGTTCACTTAACTTCTTTTACTAACAAAGGATTTACTGGATGTCACATAGGGCACATCCTGGATTTTCGACATTAAATACATAAAAGGCATTGGAAAGGATTTGTGTGTTAGATGTGGATTTCTGTCTATCCCCCATCTGTATGAGCTCGTATACCGTCTGCAGGAGGATGCACAGCAGGTGTCCCAGATTACGTCCGAAGAGAGCAGACGGCTACATGTGTTCAGCTGCCAGCGGGCAAAGCTGAAAATAACTGCATGCCAGTTGTATAGAGAAAATGTTTTAATTATTCTAAGGAATAAGCACCCATTTAAAATGAAAATGTAATGCGCAAGATTCAGCTTGTTTTATGGTCTGATATTGTCATATATTTATTACATGTCTCATGGTTAATATTTCATGAGCATAACTGTGTCTTGATAGGATGGGATTGGCTGGTACTTACCGTAGAGGACTTTGTGCAGTCTGCTATGGAAGAATTGAATTGCTGCTGGCTTATACTGCTATATGGTATATATGTCCCTGAACTTTTTACTGTTTTACCAGATAAGATGGTGTTTAGTGGTTGTAGGCTGGGAGAGTGTAAAGACAGTACCTACAGCAGAGTCGGCAGGGCACAGATATAAAGAGCGTCATTCTTACCACTAAGTGGTATGTCGGGGAAAACCGCTGTATGGTGTAAGCTGCACAACAACGTGGCACACAAAAAACTCCCTGTTGTAACTGGCGCTGCTGATTGCGTGTTCACAAATTGTGGTACGTACTGAAAGCCAAATGTTCTTCTACTGACACCAACGGTAAGGATATCTGGAACCCTCCGACATATGGCATTAGAACGACAGGATTTTTCCTTTCATATCTACCATACTATATTCACGCAACCATGACGTTTAGGTCAGTGCTTGCACAAACCACATTGGAACTGACCACTGGATTGTAGTACTTACCTTCTACAGCATGGATGCCCAAACTGTGGCCCTCCAGCCATTGCAAAACTACAACTCCCGGCATGCCTGGACAGCCTACAGGTACTAAGGCATGCTGGGAGTTGTAGTTTTGCAACACCAGGAGGTTGAGCATCCCTGTTCTAGAGAATAGTCCCCCATTGTACAAATTGACTGATAAGTGAATGAAATACATTGCACATACTTTTTAGTCCAAGCTAGAAAATCTCAGGGACCAGGTGGTACCATGCCTACGGATTTAATTTCAGCACCTAACTTGCTTTATTTCTATGTTTGCTTCTAGTGAAGTTACTGCAAGTTCTTATTGTAGGAACGGTTCTTACCTATTACAACTGCAAGAGCCCCCAATGCCAGGGCAATGACTAGGAGGAAGGGTGCAATAAGTAGCTTCCCAGCTAAAAAAAAAGAAAAAAAAGAGGTCATCATTTTATAGAATAACAGCAGCCATAGAGATTTGTAAGGGGACTCTCAGTGTAACAAATGCACTGCAGATGGCAGTCCAGGATTGGTTCCACATTCACATATATGGCTGTATGAAGTCATGTTTCACACAACGATGCTGCAAATCTCAGGCATTAATCAAACCCTTACATCAGGAGGCTGCAGCATATGGAATCGTGGGAGCCATACATAAGAAGGGGAAAATCTATAGCTCCATTACATAGCTATCTTCAGAGTGTGGTCTGCCTTTTTAGACGAAAATATCTGCCTTACGCCTAATTCAGGCGCCAGTAATTAATGTATATGCTATCCGGACTGCACCCACATCAGTGGGTCACACAGACCAACTTGAACCATATTGTTGTCCTTTTTCTGTCCAAAACTCATTCAACTGAACGGTTCTGGGAAGAAAACCAGATGCACCCTGATGCAATACGAAAGTCCAGATACATCCATGCTTTGTTGGCAGAAGTCAGAATGTCCGTCTAAATTTGGCCTTAACGTTGGGTCACAACACTTTAATCATAGCGTAGACACTGTAGTTGAATTATTTTAATTGCACATTATGTAGTTACTATGCTATCTTTCATGTGATCTTGTGTAACTGGTTTTGCCGCTGAAGACCAGGGTGTCTTTGTCCCATCTCAAGATTTGATCTTTCAGAGGTCTTCTGATGTCTTGAAAATGTGTTGCCATGCAAATAAAATGCCTAGTGATTCATGCACTCACCACAAACAGAGCCTCGCACTAATCTCCTTACATGCGGTCTCTCGGGGAGGTAGCGGTATTTGCATCCAAATATACTGAGGTTTGATGTGTGATCACCAAAGAAGCGCAGCTGGCGGTACCTCTCCCCACAACGGTAGCAGAAATTAGTGTTACACTGGGAACAGGACATATGATCGCATCCTTCTGTTCTCTGAATGTGGACCTGTAAGGTGAAAAGAAAAAATATACTCAAAGTAGGAGGCCGGGTCTATATCAAATTTAGAAGAATATTGTATGTGTCAAATCTCATTTTTCCCAAGTGATATTGTCTTGTGGAAATACAGACGGTAGTTAAGACTACAGGTGGAGCTTAATGAGGGACTGCGAGCTGACAAACTCTTCTGTATAAGGATTTGTATGAAGACAAAAAAAAATAAGAGGGACTAAATTTGGGCAACTTGCAACTGCAAGTTACAGTTCTGTCTTGGATTTTACAGCAGAGGTATGGTGTTTCTATGGACCTATTTTTCTACATTGGCGCCAATGTAAAGACACAAAAACAAAAAGTTGCGCAGTATTTGGGAAAATAAAAATAAAAAAATAGATTCTGAACTACCCAAGGTGGCCAGCAGAGGGGGCTTCTGCCCCATTAATATTTGTGTAATATTTTGTATGCTTGTACATTACACACAGACACATAGTACAACATAAAATAGATCTGATAATGACATAGCATGTTGGTTTAAATAGAATAATAGTTAAAATAATCATGATATCTCATTTTATAGGTCTAGTATAGGAAACAAAAGCACTCATAGAATGCTTTGCTAAAAAACATCAGATTTTTAGTGGCATATATTTCTACACTTCTTCTTACCAGAATACCCCTTTCAGCAACATGATTGACTCATTTTGTGCTTATTTTAATAGTATATTGGATTTAGGCGAAAAAATGAAATATCAATAGAGAAAATATTTGTCACTTTGGCATGGACTGTGATTACTGATGAGGCCACAGCAGAAAAAGATTTCACAATACATTACTTTATTAAAGGGTGAGCGTCCTTCTATTCTATCCATATGGACATCCCTTTAAGCTGCCCTGATTTAAAGAGCAACCAAATCCTTTCAAATAGCATCAAGATGCCTATTAACAAATGGCAGAGAGAGGTCTGAACTAATATGAATGATTATGCATGGAGAAAACATTCCCCACACATGAGTATTAGACTAATAGCTGTAATAGAAGACTGGTGTGGCCATACCCATGACCGGTGATATCCACCCATCTTCAGGCCACCTATGCTTCATGTGCAATGTGGCTAAAAGCTCACTGGTGGCGGATCTGTTTTGGGAAACGTGAAGTAATATTTTTATCCATGTTGGAAATCCCTGAGATATCTCAGACACTGATGGAATGATGGAAGTGTTAGTTTAAATTATAAGGGGTTGTCCCATGAAAAATATTCTACACTTTTCAAACCAGCACCAGTACATTTGTTAAAGGGAACCTGTCTACAACTTTATGCCGACCTCACTGAGGGCAGCATAAAATAGTGACAGAAATGCTGATGTCAGCGATGTGTCACTCATGAGCTAAAAGTAATAGGTTGCTGAGAACCAGCATCATAATCATTGCAGCCCAGACCTGGAAAAGAGTCAGATCTACCTGAGAAGAGTCCTGGTTATCCATAATCTCCTGCTCTCCTCGCCCATCTGCTGATGGTTGGCAGTTCTCTCCTAGAGAGAAAGGGAGAAAACTAGGTAGAAGCCTGTCAGCCATCAGCAGGTGGGCAGGAGAGCAGGACTTCATGAATAACCAGGACTCTTCTCAGGTGGCCGGGACTCTTCTCCAGGCCCAGTCTGCAATGATTGGCAGTTCTCTCCTAGAGAAAGGGAGAAAACTAGGTAGAAGCCTGTCAGCCATCAGCAGGTGGCAGGAGAGCAGGACTTCATGAATAACCAGGACTCTTCTCAGGTGGCCGGGGCTCTTCTCCAGGCCCAGTCTGCAATTATTGTGATGTTGGTTCTCGGCAACCACTTACTTTTAACTTATAAATAAAAATCAACTCACCTGTCTCTACTTTATGCTTCCATTAGTATGGGCAGCATAAAGTTGATGACAGGTTCCCTTTAATTGCATTTTATTAAAAATAACCAATGAGTTATCCAATAAAATGCGTCTGAATAGTGCCACCTGCTGTTTCTTCTTTTTCTTTTTTTCTTCATCCACCTCAGAAACATCACTGAGGTGGTCACACATGCTCAGTTTTAATCCTTCCACTGTCACCACCCAGATCCATTGTTAAAAGCTGTGACAGTTACATGGAGAAAGCTGCAGGAAAAAAGACATGCGGGCCCCCTGAGTAAAAGGCACGGGCCCCCTGAGTAAAAGGCACTCCCATGAGCTGACAGCCTGAAGAGAATCTAGCAGAGCAATTGAATCGGGTCAGGATCTATGTAAGGTACAGGGCTAATTTTAGCTGTGTTAGAGATGTCATGTACTATATGAGGTCTGATTTCCATTTTTGTATTAATCATGGCATAGCCCATTTAACTAGTAACCCATTCCAGAGTTATATAGATCAAACAAGCCTTGTGCATAGCTCCATTGCTATTATATCATGGGAATTTGATGTAATTTTATCATTTGCCACAAAATAAATGGACAATCATAGCGGATAAACTAAGGAGCAACTAACAAAATGGCAAACACCCGCCATTCTGAAAAAACAGAATATATACACAGACCTTCAGCCTCAGAGCAGTCATCTGAAGAGCTGTGTAATATAGACAGGATGTTTAATCACCCGTCACAGAACATAATCTGATCGCAATCTCCAACTGTTCCACAATACAGGGTATCCCATTATCCCACTGCTTATCCCACCCACAGCTGTAATCCCTCCACTAATCCGGATTATGCTTGTGAAGGTGACAGGGAAAATTTACTGGCTTGGTTTCAAGAGTTTCTACTACACTGAATATAAAATACTGGCTTGGCCCCAGGGTACAGCCAGGGAGCCCGCAGTTCCCCTTCATTAAAGGGAACCTGTCACCATGATTTAGCGCATAGAGCTGGGGACATGGGCTGCTAGATGGCCACTAGCACATCTGCAGTACCCAGGTCCCATAGCTCTCTGCGCTTTTATGGTGTTAAAATACCGTTTTTAGTGATATGCAAATTACCTCCTATGTGTCCTGTAGCCGGAGATGAGTCCAGCGGAAGGGAGCCCAGCACCGCCCCGCGTCCGCCGAATCTCCTCCTTGCCTGCTGACGTCATAGAGCTGCAGTGCCGAAATCTCGCGATGCGCGAGCTAGCGCATGCGTAGTTCGTTCCCTGTGCTGATTCCAGTACAGGGAATGAACATGATGCCGAGACTGCGCATGCGCTAGCTCGCGCATCGCGAGATTTCGGCAATGCAGCTCTATGACGTCAGCAGGCAAGGAGGAGATTCGGCGGACGCGGGGCGGTGCTGGGCTCCCTTCCGCTGGACTCATCTCCGGCTACAGGACACATAGGAGATAATTTGCATATCACTAAAAACTGTATTTTAACACCATAAAAGCGCAGAGAGCTATGGGACCTGGGTACTGCAGATGTGCTAGTGGCCATCTAGCAGCCCATGTCCCCAGCTCTATGCGCTAAATCATGGTGACAGGTTTCCTTTAAGAAAAGGACATGATATATATAAACTAGGATGTGCAGACTATCACATTTTGTGACGGTGCTGAAGATATAGGGCAGCTGGACTGGACTGGGCATTAGCGAACATGTTCTGTACTCACAGGGAAGTCATATGTCAGAATGCCAGTAGAAGTGAGTGTAATGTCATATCATCGACATCCCCCAGGAGTCATACACAGGAATAATAATCCTTGCCCCTGGTCTCATAGTCCTAAGGCTGGAGCTACACCTACACTTGTTACAGCACTTTTAATTGATTTGTATCAATTGAGCTACAGTTAGGCCCCTTTCACACGGGCGACTTTTCCGTGCGGGTGCGATCCGTGCGGCGAACGTATGGCACCCGCACTGAATCCTGACCCATTCATTTCTATGGGGCTGTGCACATGAGCGTTGTTTTTAACGCATCACTTGTACGTTCAGTGCAAATCGCAGCATGCTCTATAATGTCCGATTTTGACGTGACGCAGGCCCCATAGAAGTGAATGGGGTGTGTGAAAATCGGATGGCATCCGCAAGCAAGTACGGATGCCATGCGATTTGCACGCATGGTTGCTAGGAGACCATCGGGATGGAGACCCGATCATTATTATTTTCCCTCATAACATGGTTATAAGGGAAAATAATAGCATTCTGAATACAGAATGCATAGTAAACCAGCGCTAGAGGGGTTAAAATAAAAAAAAAAATAATTTAACTCACCTTAGTCCACTTGTTCGCGAAGCCGGCATCTCCTTGTGTCTCCGCTGCTGATGAACAGGACCTGGGATGAGCTGCTCCATTAAATAGAGCTTAAGGACCTTCGATGACGTCACTCCGGTCATCACATGATCTTTTACCATGGTGAATCACCATGGTAAAAGATCATGTGACGTACCATGTGATGACCGGAGTGACGTCATCGAAGGTCCTTAACCGGTATTTAATGGAGCAGCTCATCCCAGGTCCTGTTCATCAGCAGCGGAGACACAAGGAGATGCCGGCTTCGCGAACAAGTGGACTAAGGTGAGTTAAATTATTTTTTATTTTATTTTAACCCCTCTAGCGCTGGTTTACTATGCATTCTGTATTCAGAATGCTATTATTTTCCCTTATAACCATGTTATAAGGGAAAATAATACAATCTTCAGAACATCAATCCCAAGCCCGAACTTCTATGAAGAAGTTCGGGTTTGGGTACCAAACATGCGCGATTTTTCTCACGCGAGTGCAACGCATGACAATGTTTTGCACTTGCGCAGAAAAAATCGCGCATTTTCCCGCAACGCACCCGGCTCTTAGCCGGGCCAAAAAAATGACGCCCGTGTGAAAGAGGCCTTATAGTCTAAAGAAGTAAACTGACTTATAGTGCAGTGTACAGGGTAGCATACAAGTCAATTAAAAGTCTGGGTGTAGCTCCAGCCTATGGCCTCCTTCATATGAGCCTGCCCACCGCGGAAAGCATGCTCCATGTGGGAGCGTGATTTCCCGTTATGGACACTGCTCTTTTCACAGGATCACAGCAGTATAATGATTTATAATGCTCTGTGTTTCTGGCTTATGTTGCATCTACTGAATTATACTGACATAATGCTGTCAGTACAATTCAGTAGATGCAGGTCATGGAGAGACACACAGCATTACAAATTATAATGTCCTGCAATCCTGTGAAACGAGCAGTGTCCATAATGGGAAATCACGCTCCTACATGGAGCGCGTTTTCCACACTTGATGCGCTCATCTGAAAGAAGCCTAGGAGGTCCTAAATGGGAAACCACTGCAGAGAGTCTCTTGGCCTAGCAAGACCCAAATACTCACTTTTTTTGTATTATTTTGTGCTGGACTAATTTTTCTACCACGTTAACAAGGAAACTACACTCTTAACTGCTTAAAATGTACCTAACCCACCTAATCAGCAACCTCCGGCACTGCAGCTGTGATGACACTACGACTCCCAGCATGCACACTTGCTTGGCTGTTCTCAGAAGTCCCAAAAAAGTGAATAGAACATGCTGGGAGTTGTAGTTTCACAACAGCTGGAGTGCTGATCCCTGACCTAACCTTTTCTTTTTGAACAATTTTTTTTTAAAGCCTTTTTTAAATGAGCCATAATATTTTTTTTGTAATATACTTTATAATAGCAAAGACATGTGCACTCTGCGGTCTTACTAAACCCTCAAACGGATTTTAAAATTTAGAGATTAGCCAACACGTCCTACGATGTAGGACATGTCTGAGCCCGAACACCGCGCCAAGTTTTCTCAAGTAGCTTGGGGACCTAACAGGCCTGGTCAATATCAGTTCCATGCTGGAGGTAACTGGTGAGTTGAGTTGTTTGTGAGTCGGCCTCATGCTCCTGTAATTTGCCCACTGGTTCCTGGTATTGCCCACATGGCATAGGTAGGTGAGTGTTAGGTCCCGAGCTACTTGAGAAACCTTGGCGCGGTGCTCGGGCTCAGACATGTCCTCCTAGTAGGACATGTTGGCTAATCTCTCAATTTTAAAATCAGTTTGAGGGTTTAGCAAGACCGCAGAGTGCACCTGTCTTTGCTATTATTTTGTTATATTGCTATATTGATTATCACATCCACATAATTGCTATCTTGTGTAGGATGTCTATTGTGGTACTTGTGGGTCGCTGCGGGCATCCTCCACTGTATGCATTTTTGCTGGGGATCGTTATTAGCAACGGGCCACAAGTGCAGGATCTGCTCCCCTGTTTATATATGCACAACTGCATGTGGGTTTGAGCACTTCCTGCTAATACCATGCCATTCTTTTCAGTTTGTATATATTGTAATATACTTTACTTATTTTTCTGTCTCAGTGACCTAATAGGCACCCGAAGTTCAGGGAATCTGTATACTCATACATCATTGACGGTGACCCCGATTCCACTGTGGGACCGCAGTGAGCGATACATTATCACTACTCCTGCCTGTACCCACTCCACTAAAGCCTGGCATAGCACATCCAGAGTGGGCACAGGCAGGAGTAGTGATGTGCTATGCAGAACTCCTGCTTGCACTCTCCTTTCAAGAGCCATAACTTTCTTACTTTTCTGTTCACAGAGTTTATTTTTTGCAGGAGAGGTTGTATTTTTTAATGGCACCATTTAATGTATCATGGCACCCGAGAGATTCAATCACCGGTATCCATGGCAAACCGGGCGGAAAATCTGAAACAATCCACTCATGAAGATTTTGTAGCCGATCCTAAAATCTGCAATAATGGTATGTTCACCCACTTTACCCTAGCCCCTAACTAACACTGTCAGCTGTTTCAGTCAAACGAAAAAGTGACCTACAGTGGGGAAAACAGCCATAGCGAGAGATTCAGACTTGTGCATGCGCTGTGGGTTCTAACGCCAGGCTAGTATCATGCGCCCAATAAATAGCACGTGATCCTGTACGTGGACCCTGCATGGGTTCACCGCTCAACTCGGATATCACCTTTAATTTAATTAAAAATACTATTGGAAAATTCCTTTTAAGAGGTGAGTGCAATCAACCCTCTATATCCATATGTAGGATATATAAAAATAAAATAAAATAATAATAAAAATTAAAAAAAGTTAACTACATGTTTGGATTTAAATATTTCAGCCCACTTGGATTCTGGATCAAAAAATTGTTTCCGGGCCAATTATGCGCAAGCATGGTGGTGCCAGGTTACTTATCTATACTCCTTACAGTTTTTTTTTTTATAACTATATACCTTTGTTTTTACCTTTTGTATTTGTTCGCTGCTTAATGTAAAGAGATTTGAAAAAAATAAATAAAAGTTAAGTGACTGTTGTCTTCTGTTGATTCTAAAAACAAAATTCTCCTTCCCAACCCTTTCTAAACACTGTGGAGAACTGATAACAGCGTGTTTATACCTGCGTGTGTTCAGACGGCACAGGAACAGTGACTAGGGGTGCCCGGCACACGCCAATCAGATGGCCGTTGAGCATTCTTGCCTCAGGGAATGTGAAACAGTAAACTTACTTGACTTTTGTCAACTCAGAGGTGTTGCTGAAACAAAAGCTTCAACCTCACAAGGCCTGGCTACTGTCAGTCTTGTGCTTCAAAGTCGAGCAGACCACATATGGAGGGCACAGAGGAATAAATAACACAATAGACTGGTACATCTCACAGTGGAGCCCAATGTTCTCCAGCGACGGCCGATTATTGTAATGTGAGAGGAGATCATTGTTTGTGAAAGATTGTCCCAGTTAAATAAACTCTGGTTACAAAGCTTGCCTTTGCTGCAGTGGAGCGTCAATTATTAATGCCCGAATGACATTTGTGAGAATACAAGCTCCAAAACCACATTGCTGACAAAGGGGAACAGAGTGAACTCGTCTACCATCACCTTGTGAGATCAGTTAGATGTGTAAGGATGTGGCATTTCTGCATCACAGCATCTCAGCTGAAAGCAAAGGTAAATGCATCCATTATTTCTGAGCGTTCCCGTTTCACCTCACTGACCCAAAGAGGAAACCACAATTTCATTTTCCAGAGCTTACTTAGGCCTCAGGATGGATGCAGAGCGTGATGAGTCTTGAAGAGGTTGTCTTGCAAGACCATTACTCTTGTGAAGAAACCTGCAGTTTTATTGGAAAGTGCAGTCAACTATGCTTACCAGTGGAGCCAAAACTACTGATGCTTACCAACCATATGTATGCCAAAAACAAGACAGTAAGGGCCAGTTCACATCACAGTTTAGCTTTCCGTTCTTCTGATCTGAGGAAAACCGATTCGTTATTTTGAGCGTCAGTGATAATTCCATGTCACTTCCATCAGAGATCAAGCAAAAAAGTAACAGAAACGCCGCATACTGAGGCTGCACATCCAATTATAAAAATAAAATAGTTTATTAGTATACACAAAACCCCCCAAAATAGACCCCTGAGGAAGCCAGTTTGACCTGGCGATACACGTGGGGCGTATTATCCGCACACCATGATCACCTGGTGCCCTTATTCGATGAGTATTTTGTACTGTTTTTGATGCCATATTTATGGATTGTATATTTTCTTGGCAGTCTCATTTATGTTCCTATATTGAACTTGGCGTTTGTGGATATGTGTTGGACTTATTACTGATCCAAAACACAATGTTGTAATTGTATACAATGGTTTTAACTTTTGGGATTTTGTGTATACTAATAAACTATTTATTTTTACAATTGGATGTGGAGCCTCAGTGTGCGGTGTTTGTTACTTTTTTTTGCTTAGTCATGTGTTGATGCCATGGTTTGCACTCCTCCATTGAATGCGGTTTGCCCCCTTACTTCAGATTTTTTACTTCCATCAGAGATCAGCTATTTCTAAAGCAAACTGATCATAACTGATGCTCAAAATAACAATCCGTTTCTTCTTTATTTTTCTCAGATCAGAAGAATGGAAAGCTTATGGGTGATGCGAACTCAGCCTAAAGCAGATTTATGAATACTAAGATAATGTACACAGATGTAACACAGACGCTGGATGATAGGTGGTGTAAACTTAGACAAGACACTCTAAAGGTGCACCAAATTTCTTTAAGGTTGCCTTCACATGCTGCAGATTTTGTTGTAGAATTTTCCGCAACTGAAAATTTGTTCCATTGACCTGGATGGGGCTTGCAGAAATCCGTGTGCTTGCCTTCCCAATTCTGCAACAAAATCTGCAGCATGTGAAGGCACCCTAAGCCATAATCGTGGGCCAAAATTCTGGAACATTTTTCTGGTGCAGATTGTTTCATCTTCAGCACATCTCCTTTGCCAGTAGGCCATGCCCATTTTTCTAATAAGCCAAGCCCTTTGTTGGATGAGTCATTAAATATTGCCTTAAGGTCCATTCACACGTCCGCAATTTTACGGAATTGCAGAACCATTCACTTCTATGGGGCAGCACAATGTGATGCCTGGATCTGGAATTGCGTACCCGCACTTCTGTTCCCGAAAAAAAAAATAGAACCTGTCCTATTCTTGTCCGCAATTGCGGACAAGAATAGGCATTTTCTATTACGTACCGGCGATGTGCGGTCCGCAAAATGCGGAATGCACATCGCCGATGTTGGTGTTTTGCGGATCTGCAAAACACACACGGACGTGTGAATGGACCCTAAATGTGTCTAAACATTTCATACGGTAAGTGCACTGCAAAGCATGGATGCCAGTTTTTTTAAGCAATTTGATTAGTAAATCATCCCCAATGTTTCCCAATCCAGTCCTCAAGGAACCTCAACAGGACACATCTCCAGGATTTCTCATATGATAAAAATGTTATTACCTTACTGAATCGGATTAAAGGTGAAACTTGAAAAATTAGAATATGGTGCAAAAGTCCATTTATTTCAGCAATGCAAATTAAAAGGATTTTCATTAATGCAGCTTAAAATTTGAATTTTGTGAAAAGGTTCAATATTCTAGGCTCAAAGTGTCACACTCTAGTCAGCTAATTAATCCATATCCCCTGAGCCAGGCATCCTCAAACTGCGGCCCTCCAGCTGTTGTAAAACTACAACTTCCACAATGCCTTGCTGTAGGCTGATACCTGTAGGCTGTTCTGGCATGCTGGGAGTTGTAGTTTTGCAACAGCTGGAGGGCCGCAGTTTGAGGATGCCTGCCCTAAGCGAAGGGTACAGTACCTCAAAATTGTGACTTTGGGGTTTCATAAGCTGTAAGCCATAATCATCCAAATTATAACAAAAGGCTTGAAATATCTCGCTTTGCATGTAATGAGTCTCTCATATGTTAGTTTCACCTTTAAGTTGCATTACTGAAATAAATGAACTTTGCATGATATTCAAATTTTTCGAGTGTCACCTGTAGTCTGACCAAGTGCTTGGCTTAGCGATTTCCAGGAGCCATTTGATATCCTTTACACAGCCAGAAACTCACCTTGCACCTGGGACACTTCTGAGCATTCCTCTGCCCATACTCAATCTCATTGGCCCAGTGACGCAGAAGCTTGTCTCCTTTCTTGTACTCCCTGCAGTTAACGCCTTCATGCCAGGGAGAATGGCACTTAAAACACCATACAAATTGGCAAGATGGACACTGAATCTAAAAGCAGAAAAAAACAAAAACAAAAGAAACTATTACTTAAAAGTAGACGTGTAGTCATTTGTTACTGTCTCAAGTCATCCAATAAGGGGGGCCAAATAAAACTTGACTATATATTCATAATTAAATACAAATAAGGCTACTTTCACATTGGCGTTTTGTCTTTCAGTTTGTGAGATCCGTTCAGGGCTCTCACAATGGGTCCAAAACGGATCAGTTTAGCCCCAATGCATTCTGAATGGAAAAGGATCCGCTCCGTTCCACCTCCATTCTGCTCTGGAGGTGGACACCCAAACTCTGCTTGCAGCGTTTTGGTGTCAGTCTGACGAAACTGAGCCAAAACGTTTTCTATGACACAATCTGGCACAATAGAAAACGGATCTGTCCCCAATTGATTTTCAATGGTGTTCAAGACGGATCCGTCATGGCGATAATACATAATACAAGATAATACAAACGGATCTGTTCTGAACGGATGCAGACGGTTGTATCATCTAAATGGATCCGTCTGACAAATGCATTGCAATACCAGATCAGTCTTTCCAGTTGTCATCCGGAAAAAAATGGATCCGGTAACTTTTTCACATTTTTAAAGGCCTGCGCATGCCCAGACCGAAAAAAAACGGATCCGTTTTTTCCGGAACACTTGGGGCCGGAACCGGCATTTATGTATTTCAATGGAAAATAATGCTGGATCTGGCATTCCGGCAAGTGATCAGCATTTTTGGCCGGAGAGAAAACTGCAGCGTGCTGCGGTATTGTCTCCATCCAAAAAACGTAAGAGGGACTGAACTGATGCATCCTGAACGGATTGCTCTCCATTTAGAATGCATTAGGATAAAACTGATCAGTTCTTTTCTGGTATTGAGCCCCTAGGACGGAACTCAATGCCGGAAAAGAATAACGCTAGTGTGAAAGTACACTTATGAATTAAGTGCATCTAAATGCCATTAGATGTAAGGTAGCTATGCTACAAGTCAATACTCAACCTTTTAAAGGGAACCTGTCATCACCTTTATGCTGCCCATACTAACGGCAGTATAAAGTAGAGACAGGCGAGTTGATTTCAGCGGTCTGTCATTTATAAAAGGTAAAAGTAAGTGGTTGCCGAGAACCAAGATCCCAATCATTGCAGACTGGGCCTGGAGAAGAGTCCCGGCCACCTGAGAAGAGTCCTGGTTATTCATGAAGTCCTGCTCTCCTGCCACCTGCTGATGGCTGACCACCTTCTACCTAGTTTTCTCTCTCTCTCATGAGGTACTTCCTTAACTAGAATACTACGTTATGTTTCAAGGCCTGTTTAAAAGGTCAAATATTAATTTAAAGGATAGCTACCTTACGTCTGGCGGCATTAGAGGCTTTTTTTTGGGGGGGGGGGGGAAGACTAACAATGAGTCATGAGACAAGACATAACTAATTGATGTTTGTTATGAATGTATAAATATCGATGTCACGCGATAAAACAATTATTTGATTTTAGTTATATATGTATTGCTATAAAATGTCAATTTATTGATGTTGGCCATCTATGCATCATCATCTCTGAGGGGATCGATATAAAAGTAACAGGAAACCCCTTTGAATATTCTCAAGACTGTAGAGGTGATGGCTAACCTCCGGCACTCTAGTTGTGGTGAAACTACGACTCCCAGCATACTCCATTCATTTCTATGGAGTTCTGAGAACAGCCAAGCAAGTGCACATGTTGGGAGTCGTAGTTTTACCACAGCTGGAGTGCCGGAGGTTAGCCATCACAGGTACGAGGGGAGGACTGAGAACTTAAAGTGGCCCTGAAAAAAAAATAAACCAACAGTGGACCCATGTTGTAGGTGGGGCCAAACTGACAGAAGGCAGGGCAACACAAGTAGGCGGAGTCAACACATATAAGCAGGGAAAACTGAAGTAAGCAGGGACAGCAATACTGTAGTGCAGCACAAAGTACCGCCCCAGAAGGACCAAATACCACAGTGCAGCATAAAATACTGCCTCAGCAGAACCAAATACTACAGTGTAGCACAAAATATTGCTACCCGTGCCACAGCATGAAAATGTAGCATCGTCCTGAGGACGGCAATACAGCTGAATTGAGAAGAGCACCTGCGGCTGCTGGCCAAGTGGATAAGTGTCTGATGCTCCAACATTAATTAATGCTGAGAGCATCAGATCTTCATGTACCTGGCTGGCGGCCATGAAGAGGCCTTGGGTGGTCCTCTGGGCATCGACCTACCGGGAAATTTCCCAAATCGTCCCTGACATCTACCTTCCACCTGTTGTGTGCTTGAGTAATTTCAGCAGATCAGTGAACCTCCACATTCTGGTTATATACTGAAATCAAATTTGCATCCTAGTATACTGTGGCATCTCTAATATTGCCATGTAATACAAGTCATAGAGCTAAAAGTCTGCAATACTGTTACTAATGAATTGTAGGCACTTTATGTGTTATGTAACTGCTCTACATATTAAAACCTTTCAACAAGCTACAGTTTAGTCATCTGCAGATTGGTATGCTAATAATGATGGTGATCCGCTGGTAATCCCAAAGGGAATGTGGTAACTTAGGTTCAGCATCGATGCACATTCGAAATAAGCTGGGTTTACCCTCAAGAAGAACATGGTCAAGCAATAGAGCTCATCTATTTCTATTATACATTTTCACTGAGCGTTTCATTAATTTTTACACACGTTCCATCAACTGACGTGTGGTTGATGCTAGATCTACATAACGTAACCAAAGCTATAAGATGGCAAATTCTCCTTCCACCTAATAGGCAGCGTCATCTCAGCAATACAATCATTTATATGGTACCATGCAGATGTTGGCCTTGGCCGATTTAAACCGCATGATAACAGAGCTACAGTATATACTGTAATATACTAATAAGATTTCAGTAAAAGGAGCATTTAGGTTTTGTTTTATTTTCCATACATTTTTAGATGTCTGGTATCAATCTCAGACAGGTTTGTTAGGGTAGGTGCACACCGGACCCCATTGACTATAATGGAATCCAGCAGGGATCCTGCCACTTTCTGGCATATGTACCTGTTTTCACCCATACAAAAAACATTGCACGCAAGTTTTTGTTTTTTTCCGGCCAAAAGCAGGCATTACTCCAGAAAGCGGTGGCATCACATTGAAATCAATGGGATCTGACGGTGAACAGCAGTATCTGGCTAGCCTGCAGGATCCATTTAACAGGTGGTCCTGGTTAAAAGGAGAGTTATTTTAAAGGAAATGTGTCACCAGTTTTCTGGTGTAAAAGAACAGTGAAATCTATGGCAGTTCGGAGCTGCTGCAGATTTCAGTTTACGCACATGGGCTGCTAAAGGCTTGCGCAGTCATAAATCAGGTGCATATATCATAGATCAGCATAAAACGCGGGTCTTTGATAAATAAGGCCACTGCCACTATCAGTCCTTCCACTTGTAATAATTTTTTTACGATGTGGAAGTTATGGCATGTGCATAATAATTTGGAAAATTGTGTATAATGAGATTTAAAAAAGAAGGACCAGGGACTGGCAGAGCTGTGCGAGAACCATATTATGTCACGGTCACAACGAATGGGAGTTGCTGACAAATTATTACTGCCTTCAGGAATTAATGGAGTACAGCCCCAATGCCAGAAAGTGGGAGCTGCATACAGAGCCTTGTGTGTACATAGTTCTGCCAGCTTGCCTCATCTAGGCCTCCCTCAGTGCAGAGAGGTCACCACAATCAACCCTATTAAACCAGGCATAACGCCTGGTGAGGTGAATTTAATGAGCCCTCTACCGCTGCAATTATATGTACTGTTGCAGCATAATTATTACTTTTATTCCTATGCAAATTAGGTGATTGGAGCACTGAGGGGCTGGCCTAGCCCCTCTGAGCACCGCTTCACCCCCTCTTTTCTCTGACTGCCAATCCCCCTCATGGCCTGCCCAACCTGTTGGCCAGTCCCACCCAAATCACTTCATTCTGCGATCACCACTGGCTTACTTTGAACTTGTTCTCGGATTTGCTCGGGTTTGGAATGTGGATCTTCCTCTTGAAGGTTGTGAAGTGCCTGCACTGCGGGCAGGGCTTCGTGCTGGAGTCTATACGGCTAAGTTCCAGGAAGTACTTGTACTTGATGATGTCATCATGTGGCAGGTTGAACAAAATGGTGGATTCCTCCAAGTGTTTATTGCACTCTGTTATTGGGCATTTAATCTCCACTTGACCAAGCTGCACCTGTTAAGTAAAGGTAAGAGATAAGCAAAGGTTTATCAATGTTGTCTCTTCTGTGCTTTGCAGAGTAAAGTCAGTTTTGTAAAAAAAAATATATTACACAGCAATTTATAACACAAAGGAATATTTGACACATTGGGACATCTTCAGTTTGAATGTACTATATCCACTAGGAATATGGTTTTCAAACGTTGATCAGAACCCTCTGTGTGGGGAACCAATGCTTTCAGTGCAGCACTTTACCCCTCTCAAGTAAGCAGACCACAAAGAGCAATACTCCGTCTACAGAAATGGGACCCTGTGTACAAGGGCTATTCACAGGAGCAACTACTCAAATCACATGACACCATATAGTAATGATATTTCAATCAAAAATAGTTTCATTGCTGACTGTTTTGTGCTTCTGTATTGAGAAATAAATGCTGCATGCTAATACATACAATTATTGCTGTATGT
Source organism: Bufo gargarizans (assembly GCF_014858855.1). NCBI lineage: Eukaryota > Metazoa > Chordata > Amphibia > Anura > Bufonidae > Bufo > Bufo gargarizans. The sequence continues at coordinate 306,758,354 of NC_058083.1, read as the reverse complement.
ACATGTACCGTATCTTTCACACCATAAGACACACCGAACCCTGTTTTAGAAGGGGGAAAAAAAATAATATTTGAACCAAATGATGCCCTAAATAATTATTCTTGCAGACAGTTAAAGAAGCATTCCCTTATTCTGAGCTGTCAGAAAGGTACAGGGTGTAAACTGTAGTGAAGGTAATCTTCTTACCAGTGACTGTATTTGTGAGTTATAACCTCCCTTCTAACAACACAGCATCTTATGTGTGGACAGGAAGTCAGTTTATTCTCCGTATTCCCAAGGGAGCCTCAATGTCAGTCTCATAGAAATGAATAGAGAAACTGACTTCCTGTCCTGTGTCAGTTGGAGAGGCAAAGGGTCAGTCACATGACACAGCTAAGGATCAGAAGGGAGGTTATAACTACAAATACAGTCACTGGTAAGAAGATCACTTTCAATACACCTAATGGGCCAGGGAATAAAGATTTTTGTGGGAGTGTTAATGTTACCAAGTGACTTATTTTTCTCCATCATAATCTACTGCTACCCTTGACATACACTTGTTATTAAGACCTCATACACGTTTGAAACACAGCTACGTTGCCCCTTTATGCATGTGGTTTAGGCTACTTTCACACTAGCGTTCGATCGGATCCGTTCTGAACGGATCCGATCATAATAATGCAGACGGAGGCTCCGTTCAGAACGGATCCGTCTGCATTATTTTTAGCATATAACAGCTAAGTGTGAAAATAGCCTCGTACGGATCCGTCCAGACTTTCAATGTAAAGTCAATGGGGGACGGATCCGCCTGAAGATTGAGCCATAATGTGGCATCTTCAAACGGATCCGTCCCCATTGACTTACATTGTAAGTCTGGGCGGATCCGCACGCCTCCGCACGGCCAGGCGGACACCCGAACGCTGCAAGCAGCGTTCAGCTGTCCGCCTGTCCGTGCGAAGGCGAGCGGAGCGGAGGCTGAACGCCGCCAGACTGATGCAGTCTGAGCGGATCCGCTCCATTCAGACTGCATCAGGGCTGGACGGCTGCGTTCGGGTCCGCTCGTGAGCCCCTTCAAACGGAGCTCACGAGCGGACCGACGAACGCTAGTGTGAAAGTAGCCTTAATGTGTAGATTAAGTTTTTGAGGTATTTTTTGGCCTCTATTGACCCTCTTGTTTTAATTTTCTCTTAGGTTTTCTTTTTTCTCCTAGATTCTACATTCATTTTATTGACCATGGTACACTAGTGCTGTGCACTTTTCAACTTTCCTACTGCTTCCCAAATACTCTGCAATTTAGACACCAAGAGATACTCTTGGGCACCTGATGTGCCATGCTTCTTTACTCTGCTGCTCCATGTGCACTATGGCGAGTTTCCATCTTAGGCTAGTTGCACACTAGCAGTAGCGATCCCAGCCTGAAACAGCCTGACGGAACAGCCTGCTGAATTTCTTCGCACTCCGGCATAGCTGGAGGTTTGTAATTGTATTCTATGCCGAGACCCTGCTGCATCACACTGTCAGACATACTGACATTTTAGTCCCATGTTTTGGGAGAGAAAAAAAAAGTATGTCTTCTTGTTTATTTACTCCCCCTCTCTCCACAATAACCTCTGCACAGGTCACAGAGCATGTTAGAAAACACAGAAATCAACGAGGTCCCCTCCAGATTATTGTGTCTATGGTCCAAGTGGCTGCTGTAAGGCATCTCTAACTGCTGTTGAAAACAGCTCAGGCAAGATGACTGCCTCCATTATCTTCCACGGAAAATAGGATAAAAAAAATAATCTATAAATCAGAAAATAATAGATTAGAAAAGAAAGTGTTTGTTACTATCTGATTTTAATTGCCGAAAAAAAGATAGGTGACCCATTCCCTTTCAGCATCTCAGCCTTGTATAAGCTTCCTCCAGAAAGGAGACCATGGCATGTCTCAAAGTCAAAGAGGTTATTTGTTTTTTTACAGCTGGAGAGCTCCAGGGTTCACCAAGGTTTGGTTTGTTATGTGAGACATCTTAGAGAGAATGATTTATGGTATAGTGAGCAGAGTGATCACTAAAAGCTAGCATGTATGGCCTTCTGATACAAAATCTAGAACTCTCCAGATAGAAGTATGCAATGGAAACACACAGTAATGATTAACAGACCCGCCTTTTGAGTCCCTGCTGTTCTCATCCTATAGAGCCTTACCGTCTCCTGGTAAGCACTGGTGTCATCTAGATGGGTAACTTGTGACCCACTGATCTCCACGCTCAATCGGTTTAGCTGTTCTGTTGACACAAATTAAATCCCGTCCTCTGCACAACCTGACACGGAGCAGCAGGTTCAGATGCTTAGTCATTCCTAATTACATCAGACGCAAACGTAGCATGAGGGATCAGCTCTAGCCTCGACTTCTACGAGGCCAGGAATGTGCTGCTTAGTCTACAGCAAAAACCGTACATATGGATATGGGCAATATTTAGTCACAGGGACAGTTTATGTTTGGCAGGCGAGTGCGACAGTCGTGTCAGGGCCAAATTTACTAACATTTATGCATGCAAACCGGTGCATGGACTGCTTTAGAATCGCCTAATATATGATAAGGCGCAGCAACGTAAGGGGGAATCTAAGACCTGGGGGGGGGGGAATTATCAAAGACCATCTTTTGTTTTGCCGGTCTTTGATAGTCCCTGTGCTGCTGAAGGAAGCGCCTACCTCTGACGGATATAGTTCTCACTCCTCTTTTACGCCCGTTTCCAGGTGTAAATGTTTGCAAATTTGCCAGGGCTGATGTCCTGGCCCCCACCATTCCCAAGTGGTGATGATGGCTCAAAACCCCCGTGAGACAGAATATTGCTGCATGGGAGTTTCAAAAGTTGCAAAAAGGGATCTTGCATCTTTTTACTCCAAAAACTGGCGTAGCTTTCATACTATATTTTGCAGTATCCATTTTCCACATACACAAGTCTATGGATGACAGGTGACTACACAGTGGTGTCCATCAGAGGTATAAGTCAAGAGGTCCTCCCATTGTATACCTCCGGCAGACACCAGAGAACACAGTGTGAAAGCAGCCTATTACAGCCATGTACATATGAGCCCCTAGCCTGTGTCTATGAATGACACACACTAGGGCTGCACGATATGGGAATTTTGTGCGATTTGCGATTAGGGCCCTAAAAATTGCGATAACGATATGCGATGCAATATTTTAAGGGAATTGTGCTAGAGGTCTATTTGCTTGGATTTTCAAGGCAAAAGCACACACAAATTACCGATAATGCTGAAATGTAGTTATGCTCAACTCAACTGAAATGCACAGTGTTTTTCAAAATAAAACATTTTACTAAATTAAATAACATATTTGCATTACTGCAAAAGTACAAAATACAAAACTTGCCATTTTCTTAATAGCACTGCACAGAACAGATAAATAGAATAAATAGAAGAACATTTGTTCATTAAAATAACGACTTGCCTCCAGCCCATCCTCCCTCCCCAGCACTGTAACTGATGTATCGCCGGCCGCGCTGTGCAGCACAGCGGCCGGCAATTCATCCGTGTCAGCCACGTAAAAAGTCAACCATCGCTTTATAAGACGCACTGCCATTCTCCCCCCACTTTTTTTGGGGGAAAAAGTTAGTCTTATAAAGCGAAAAATATGGTAATACAATTGCAGCATTTTTGGGTCGGCCAATTGGCGATTGCGGTATGGCGATTTATTGCTTTGGCGATATATTGTGCAGGCCTAACACACACACACACACACACACACATATACACATACATACATACCCACTAAAAGAGTTAGGGGGAGATTTATCAAAACTGGTGTAAAAGTAGAAATAGCTTAGTTGCCCGTAGCAACCAGATTCCACCTTTTCACAGCTCAGCTGGAGTTAATTTCACACCTGCGGCTGTTCTCTCCGGCAGGCTGTTCCAGCATACAATGTCGTTCAACCGGACAGACAAAAAGAGTTGCGTGCAGTGGACCCCATTATAGTCAATGGGGTCCGGCAGGCACATGGCAGTAGCCGGCAATGCTGGATCCGGACCGTCGGCAGGTCCTTCACAATCCTCTGCAAGTGGATGAGGTGAGTGATTTTTTTTTTAACCCCTAACAGGCCATATTGAAGTAGTGTAACCGTTTCTTACAGCAGGGCTTGACAAATTTCTTTGGAATCTAGGAGCCAGCTAAAAAAGTTAGGAGCTAGGCAGAGCTGCGTCATAAAGCCCCTAGTAGGTGCCCCCATAGTGCTCCCCCCCCCACTTTTCCATAGAGCCCCCACCCCCCCAATAATGCTGTATACCATGTTACATATACCGCCGCTCCGTCCCCGGACCCTATTGACTATAATGGGGACAGGGGTGGAGCTCCGGCGCAGCACGGCAGTTCGCGGTGAGAGGCCGCCGGACTAAAAAGTTGGACATGCAATACTTTTAGTCCGGCGGCCTTTCACCATGCAATGCCGAGCTGCGCCGGAGCTCCGCCCCCATTATAGTCAATTGGGACTGAGCAGTGGTCCGGCGAAACAGCGGAAGGACGGATCCGACATGGGTGAACAGCCTGCCGGATCCGTCCTGCCGCAAGTGTGAAAGTACCCTTAGTTATATAGCTACTGAATGAGACAGAAAAAGGGATGCCTTTAACATATATATCTCCATGAGAAGCCAATTTGATCCTAAAGGGTTAATTCAAACTGTAATCTAAACTCTGTCCTGTCACTTCTCTTATCTCTCTGCTCCTGTCCCTTAAAGGGTTTCTACCACTTCGTTTTCACATAATTAGCTTTCAGACACTAGCGATCCGCTAGTGTCTGCTCTGCCAAACAATCCTAATATAATAGCTTTTGGGGCAGCCGTTTCGAAAAAAAAAATCTCGCGCATGCGCTGTGTGCGTCTGTATTCGGCGCATGCGCAGTGAATGTCCGACCGCTTCCCTGCTCAGACATCTCCACTGCGCCTGCGCCGATGACGTCATAGTGCTCCGAGGAACAGGCGCAGTGGAGATGTCTGAGCAGGGAAGCGGTCCGACATTCACTGCGCATGCGCCGAATACAGACGCGCACGGCGCATGCGCGAGAATTCGTCCGCTTGATCGCATTCCGGAGGAGATGGGCGGGCTGGAGGGACGCGCTGGGCGGCGGCATTTTGTGACGGTAGACCGATCCTCTAGGTGCTAATGACGCCCCCATAGCACCTAGAGCAGTGTTTCCCAACCAGCGTGCCTCCAGCTGTTGCAAAACTACAACTCCCAGCATGCCTGGACAGCCTTTGGCTGTGCGGGCATGATGGGAAGTGTAGTTTTGCAACAGCTGGAGGCACACTGGTTGGGAAACACTGACCTAGAGGGTCATTAGCATATCAATATAAGTTCTTTTTTTAGCGAAACGGCTGCCCCAAAAGCTATTATATTGGGATTGTTTGGCAGAGCAGACACTAGCGGATCGCTAGTGTCTGACACCTAATTATGTGAAAACAAAGTGGTAGAAACCCTTTAATCTTATCACTGCTGCAACAAAAGCATCAGCCCCAGTGTAAACTGTTCTAGAGTCTGACTCGTGGTTCTTTTAACTCCAAGAATCAAATGAGTCTCTTACCAAGTCGGATCTTTAGATTCTATAACCTTTGACTCATTCGATTCTTTCTCAGACTCCCTGTACTTGTGTCAGTGACTCAGACCCAGAGCTGCTAGTGCTTGCATTGCCTCAGCTCTGATTGGTTGGTGGGGTGTCATCAATAAATATAACTTGGACAACCCCTCTCTCATTTATTCATATACAGGAGGCGGGAGCTGGCTGCAGAATCACATAGCCGGCTCCCGACCTAATTTATACCGATATTCTGGGAATTTTTATTTTTTAAAAAAAAATAAAAAATTCCCACAAATCTGCTGAAAATTAATGTTTATTGTTAATGTGTAGTTTTTTTTTTTGAGTTAACTACCGCAGATCGCAGCTACTGCTCATAGAGGTCGGGAGCCGGCTATGTGATCCTGCAGCCAGCTCCCGCCTCCTGTATATGAATAAATGATAGATTAATCTTCATTGGTGGTGCAGTGGACATAGCTCCTCCCCTCCTCCTGTCCCCTCTCTCCTCATTGGCGGCAGCAGCAGCAGCACAGGGGGGAGGAGACACTGCTTCCTTCTCCCCTGTGCTGCTGCTGAGGGAACACGGAGAGCGCTGTCAGCAGCGCGATCTGTGTTCCCCATACACTATCGGAATATCGGCAAAATAGATGCCGATACCGATAGTGTTCAAAATCCTGAATATCGGCCGATAATATCGGTAAATCCGATAATCGGTCGATCCCTATTTCAAACGGTGCTGCCTCCGGACAGAACGGCAGCTCCGCACCCATCGCCCGGGCACCTTTGAAAACGGGCTGACAAATACCCAAGCGCCAGGACTAAATTCCTGGTCGCCATGGCGACCTGGTGCCTGGGATTTGTCGAGCCCTGTCTTACAGCCATTAGACTGGACTAATGCCAAAGTGGCCGTTAAAAATGGTCTCCATTATTTCAATGGAGTCCGTCAGGCCGTAAAAATGGACAAAAATATGACATTCTATTTTTTGACGGCCGCTATTCACTGGCAATTAAAAAAACGGCCATGTGAATAGCCCCCATAAAATGCAACGGTTCAGAAAACGGCCGTGTGGCGGCTGTTAAAAAACACAGCCATTTTTCCCTGTGACTGTAGCCTAAGGTCAACAAATACTGCACTGACAAACTGTTAAAATACATACAATATATAGCCATAGTATAAATATCTTTTCAACATGGCAGCATTCCACGTCATCTATGCCTACTCAACGTGTCGCACGGACTTCAAAGTAGTCTCATGAAAAAATAATTCGGGGAGCTTTTATTACTAGCTGGCCATTTTAGATGTATGCTCGGAAACAAGAGCCGTGGTTGAAAACAATCTATTACAAGCGTTTACTCTGTCTGAACATGGTGGTAACAGCCAAAACCCGTGCTGACAGGTGGGTTTACCGATAGCCAGCATTAATTACTGCTATCAAGGGATATCTTCCAAGTACACCGCTACAACTGGAGTTCCCCTTCATAATCTACGTAGTTTCTTTCAACTTTGATAGTGTGCTGTCCGCATCAGTATGTCCGTTCTGTAGCCCCACAAAAATAATAAACACCATCCGCAAATAAAACTAAAACGGATGCCATCCATTTTTTTTGCGGACCACAAAACACATACAGTCGTGTGTATGTAGCCTTAACATCAGGCAGTACAAAAAAAAAAAAAAGTACAAGATAAAAAAATTCAAGGAATTCAAATTTTACTCAACTTTTTATACAGGGTTCTGCTGTGACTTACTGCAAAAGGTCTTTCAAAAGTCGCATTTTCCTGTAATAGACTACATTTGTCACATAGTCATTGATCCAGAGTAGAAGGGGGTATTATATTTTATAATCAACACACCTCTCCACGAGCTGAATTTTAAAAGTTGTTATCCAGCAAGAAAAAAACTGCCTAAACAGCTTAGGCCTCGATTACTTCGCAGTCAAGATCTGGCTGCCTGGTTCTGCACAAATGCCGGACAAAAAAAACAAACAAACAAACAAACAATTGCGTTCACTGTCGGACCTCATTACAGTCCATGGGGATCCAGCAGTCTGCCGAAACAGGCTGCTGGAAGTCCTTGACGGAGATGTGAATGAGGCTTAAGGGTACATTCACACGACAGTGGAAAAACTGCTGCCATTTTTTTTTTATGGCCATCACACGGCTATTTTCAGAACCATTGCAGTCTATGGGGCTATTCACATGGTAGTTTAACAGCCAGTGAACATGAATAGCAGTCATCAAAAAATAGGACATATCCTATTTGTGGTGTGTTTTGATGGCCAGAGGGACCGCATTGAAATCAATGGGTCCGTTTGTATCAGCTGTTTAACCAGAAGTGCACCCGTCTAAAGCTCAATAAAAATGGGTACACTATGAAAAAGAAACACTCACCTTACCATAGGCCCAAGAAGCGACACTTGCTTGCACTGGAGGCAGCAGGACATGACGCTCCGAGCTTGATCATGTGACGTTATGACATTAGGAGTGTCAGGTCCTGCTGCCTCCATTGTGGAGAGGTATTCATTTTATTTTATTTTTTTAATTGTTGCCACTATTGTGGAGGGAGGGCATTATATATATGGAGGCCATTAAGAATACAAGGGGCACTATGGTACCATTCTTTATACAGGGGACACTAAGGGGTCCATAATAAATACTCAAGGCCACTAAGGGGGCTATAATGTATACTAGGGCATTAATATATATTCAGAGCGCTGTAGGGGCATAATTTATACAGTAAAATAAAAAGCCAATGAAATTCATCAGTTTTTAATGGCAGATGCAAAACGCATGACAAATGGAAATCGGTTTGTTATTTCCATCAGTTAGGCCTCATGCACACGACTGTAGCAGTCCATGCCCATAGTGCGGC